>NW_026856906.1:0-196647 GCF_026571515.1 Ruditapes philippinarum | reverse complement strand
CAGCAATCCTTTTTGGAACTGATAATTAGAGGAAATTAGAGAAAAATACTCTAGTCTAACAAAGGATTTGATAATGCCTCACATATTATGCATGTAGATCATAGAATTTGTGTACTTGTGTGGTATATTATGTATTTAAATATCATGTATATTAGTTTCAACTAGTTTACGAGTTTTTGATATACTGCAAAACCTTAAAAACGAGGGGATTTGTTGGACTATGTGTTACACAACTTAAAAGTCATATTAGTAAAAAATCACGTAGAATTTGTTGTACTAAATGTATATAATAATCCAAGGGCTTGTCGCTGATTATTGTCACGTGACGTATTTATAATATTTTTACAGTAAACATTTCCTATTTTGTACAATCCCTGTAAGAAGTGGAATATGTAAATAAAAATATGCAAGTCATTGTGTGACACCACAGTTACTCATTATTATATGATAATGATGCTAACAAGGGTGCATTGTTTACGACAAGTCTACCCTGCTCTTTGATCACACCGAACCGAGGATAATTCGGTTTCTTGCTTCTGCTTCATAATTTATAAACCCTGATCATATTAACTACCAGTTGAGAGAGAAAAAACAAGATGGTAAAATACCTGAATATATCTACACGTATACATATGTTTGCCACAGACGAGAATAAAACTAACGTCTGCTGTAGAATTGCCTCCACTCTTATGCAGTTATTCCCTTTAGGCAATTTCTTATTTACCTATTCATACCACTTTACTGCGGCATCTTTTTGACAGATTTTTTTCTTTCCTTCCGCAACAATTTTTGTTGCACAGCTCCCTGCAACTGTTAAATAAATCCCCCGTCCGGTTTAAGTTCATTTGGTGCATTGATATTTGATGTTGATGAAATATAGGAACCCTGTTGTCACAGGATGGGAAATTGTCTGATACCTATATTGTTTAAAATCATAATGCTTTGTACACTTAATGTTTTAAAACAACAACAATGATGATTTGTCTTTATTTGCTTTGGTGCTTTCAGTTTTCAGACAAAATGACCTTTTACAAAAGGCGTTCATCCAGTGCTAGCTGTTTAGGCTATTTGGAATGTGTCTGTAAGGCGTTTTGTGTTTGTATTACGAAAGAAACATTGACAATAACAACATGATATTACAAAGGTATTCAGTTGTTTCCTACAACCCATCATTTCAAGTTTATATTTTGAAGCTGTTTGTGTTAAAACACTTTGAGCAAACAGCACATATCAGCAACATTTAAAACATTCTTTTTTGGCTAAGATCCAGTGCTAGATCCCTAGAGAATGTAACATGAACGCTAGAAATCAGAATATCATGGTTTTAATGCTTATAATATCTTGTATTTAGAAAATATAGGAATCCCTAAAGAACGTTCAAAGCGACACAGTTTAAAATGCTGCAAGCTCAGTTTGATTAAGCCTGTTAATGGGCGGTACAAGAAAGTGCAAGCTTCCGCACACGCCCGCTAGCACCGACATAAGCAGAATTCAACATTAGAGTATGAAATGGTGGAATTTGAATATGAATTCACAACTGATAATTTTTTTTATCAAACTGAAAAGATTTTTGCGGAACTACATGTACATATACATGGATATACCCTTTCCAAGCTGCGAGTGAGTTTACGTCATAGTTGTTTGAACAGTATAATCTCCACCCGACTTACAGCCGATCAAGATTGTCTTCAAGACAGGAAATCATCCCGACATAAAGGCTTGTAACAGATTAATTAAAGATTTCTAATTTTACAAATTATTCATACTACAGTACAGTATTAGCAACGTCTGAACTAATTGTTTCATATCTTATTAACTATTTTCTCTAATTCTATTGACTTTCACGATTTAATTACAAAAATAATTGTTAAATGTTATAATAAGGCAACAAATATAAAATATAATAAATGGGGAAAAAGTAAAGAAACTACATGTACATAAATAAAGACATAATTTATTCCACTACCCCGAACAAATACTTCATTTGGGCAATGCTTTTATAGTTATTTATTTTTATTACCTCGAACAAATACTTACGGTACTTCATTGGCATACTGTTTCTATAGCTGTTTTATTTAACAGATTTTTGCTGTGCCTATGTAACAGTAAAATTTTTTCAGTAACATGGTACACTTGAATTAACAGTAAAAATAACTCCCATTGGCCTGTAGGAAATTAACATTAAAAAAGTGAGAGGTAATAAAAAAATTCGAACAGGGTTATAAGTATTCAATAAATAGAAAGAATATTTGCAAATCCAAAGCAACTAATATATTTCAATGACACGAATTATTTCTTCGGTGGAGAAAATATCATATTGGCCAGTGAGTGCAACTATTTTCTGCGCGCCCAAGAGTATTTCTTCCATGCGAAAATTTGTGAAGTAAAGCCAAATACTTGTACCAGATTTCCTAATTCTGCAAATTTTCATACAGATGGCTGCAACAATTTGATATGGAGGGGACACTAGATGCGGGTATTTTACTGTCATACGGACTTTGGAATACATGGCTTAATGCAATACATCAAACACCATTTATACTGTAACTGATGCTTGTATCATAGTTTGGAGACCTTTCTGTTGAAAATGTGTCAGGGTTAAATCATATACATATACATGCACAGTGCGTTAACTGGAGTGCGGGTATTAGTTACCCGCACTCCATAGCATGCCCATTGATTGGCTCATTTTTGCTGGGATTTACTTAATGTGACGCAGAGAAAGGGAAAGCGACAGAAAAATCACATTCAGATGCTCGTTTATTGGTTACATTTTTCTGGGGTTTCATGTTGTGACAACAGGCAACGTCTATGTTTGACTATGATATAAAAAAGAAAGAACATCAAAACACTTGGCAATCTGATTTATAATCGGGGGCTACGCCCCCTCGTACAAATCAGATAGCCTCGTGTTTCGGTGCTCTTTCTATTACTAAATGTGTTTTGTTTTGTTGTGGGTTTTTTTTGTGAGAAAAAATGCAGACAAATCAGGTAAGTCATCGCTAACAACTAAACAATTTTTGTTTGGAAACTCCGTCTTTCGCTAACAACTAAACAATTTTTGTTTGGAAACTCCGTATTTCGCTACCAACTAAACAATTTTTGTTTGGAAACTTCGTGTTTCGCTACCAACTAAACATTATTTGTTTGGAAACTCCGTCTTTCGCTAACAACTAAACAATTTTTGTTTGGAAACTCCGTGTTTCGCTACCAACTAAACAATTTTTGTTTGGAAACTCCATGTTTCGCATACAACCAAACAATTTTGGTTTGTAAACCTCGTGTTTAGCTAACAACCAAACAAGTTTTGCTTAGAAACTCCGTGTTGGTATATATCTAACGTACTGTTACGGAACAGTACATCAATAAAAATCAAACTGATTTCTGGGCTCATGTAACACGAGTCCGACGTTTATTTCTTTATTGCTTGTTTTTCTTAAAAGGAAATATTCTTTTAGGGGCAAACAGGGTCTAGCAAGCAATTTTAAAGACTTTTCTTGCGTATATGCACCATTCATATAAGTTATAACTATAAATAGAACTACATACATTTAATTACCTTCTATAATAATCACGTTTCCAGTATGTGTCTGTGACGTATTTGGCACACATACTTAACGAATTATTATCCTCACAGTTATAAATTAGGTTTTAATTACTGACCTTAAGCAATAAAGTTTTAATTTTATTTCCATTCACTACACGATTCTAGCTAGAATTAAGATGGAAAAGTTCGTTTCATATTTACAATTTCTTTTTGCCTACGTTTTTATTTATCCAAAACGTGTTAGAAAATGCTTTTTAGTTTGGAATAATATAAACTGAAAGCATGCAAAAACGCAAAAAGAGAACCAAATTGCATGCTGTAGGCCATGATCTAATAGTGCAATGCGGATATTGAAAACGTTCATAGTAAACAAACTGCACAGAATTAAGCCCGGAGCGCATTAGGTGTTTGTGTCTTTAAACAATGTTATGTCATTAATTTCTATAATAAGAACTTTTTTCTGTCTCAGATCAAGAATGTATTAACCCGCTGTCTGTTATTTTATGTCTACTCCAGAGCCTCGTTTTTTGATTTAAAACTGTAATAGTACCCGGATACAGCATCTGTGATTGTAATTACCATTACGAAATACAGTTTGTTGTACCATTCTGACTGTTTCTATACTATTGATATTAATAAAGATGCCTTAATATCTAACACTTTTTGTAAAATTCCAGCGATAAAAGAGTGAAAGTACTTGTCAAAATATCACATGAAGGTCTATATTGATTCATAACATTATAATTAACATTATATATAAATAATGAAATACAAATAATAATAATGTAAGATGTTTGCTTCATTACTTCCATTTTATGGGCCAATTTAGTTATTGCAAAATACATTTGATGAATTGTTTCCCAAAGAGTGATGACTAATACATGATGCACTTGTCTTACCTCATAAATTATCTAAATTGATAAACTTGTTCAATAGGTTCAAAGGCACATTATGCTTTAAAAAAACGAATAGACTATTACTTATTTAGAAAGGTGAAACATGAGTTTTAAAATGTTGAAATAATGGTTTTAGAGCATATTAGATGCATATTACATGAAAAACGTAGAGCTGAAACATAAAAGTAGCAAAATGTAAACGAAGTACAACATGAAGTATTTTGACTTCCATTCAAAATACTTAACCACTATGACTGAACTTACTCACAAAGAGCAACAGGCGCCAAATGTGATCCATGTGATTGGCCTATGAGTAGCCTTTTGAAAACTAAAACAGGACAAGAAAAGCAAAAAGTTTTCCACAAATAAAAAATAAAAACATTTCTTGGGCATAATGTGCCTTTAAAGGACATAAAATAAACAGACAAGCCACACAAACACCAACATTCAGTTATTAATTATTGCATACGTTTCGGCTATATGCCTTCATCAGTGCAAAACATAATAAAATTACCGGAAGCGACGTCATAACCCAAAAAGGACATAAGAAGATCCTGACTATAATCTGATTGGTTAAAAATATTGATGTTGTAAACAAATAAATGCTGTATTACATATATCTTATAAAAGTGTCTTATAATTGTTTCATTTTGTATATCTCCTCATTATAAGTTTACAGTATTATTTATAATTACATCATACACTGATTTACCCGGCAAATTTATATTACACAATTCTGGTTAGAATGACGGCATCCGATTTATCTTGTCAATATTTTTATATAACTATACTCTGTGTTGCCTCCAAACATTATAAATGCACTAAAGTACAAAAATCAGGCTTTACAAAACAGGCTACAAAAAAGTAAAATATCAAAATTAATCTTAATTTAACTTGTATAATGTTTGATAAGTGTGTATGAACCATACAGGATACGTACACTTACAGTATGCAGGTTATTTAGTCTAAATTTGTGTGTTCCCCTTTTATGTAGAATAGATCGACCTCAAGTAATCTAGCTTGCACAAAAACATGAAATTACCACATAATTTCTGGACAATGAACAACAATCGCCCGTTCACACTGAAAAACACTAAAAAATCAAACTGATTTCTGGGCTCATGTAAACACGAGTCCGACGTTTATTTCTTTGTTGCTGGGCTTACTTAAAAGGGAATATTCTTTTAGGCACAAACAGGGTCTAGCAAGAGATTTTAAAGACTTCTCGCGTACACAATTCAAATAGATAAGAACTACATACATTTAATTACCTTCTGTAATGATCACGTTTCCAGTACGTAACTGTGACGTAATTGGCACACATTCTTCACGAATTATTATCCTCACAGTTATAAATTAGGTTTTAATTACTGACCAGAAGCAATATGTTTCATTTTTATTTTCATTCACTACACGATTCTAGCCAGAAGATTTAAGAGTTTTTTGCCTTCGTTTATATTTATCTAAAGCGTGTTAGAAAATGCATTTTAGTTTGGAATAAGAGAACCAAATTGCATGCTGTAGGCCATAATCTAATAGTACAATGCGGATATTGAAAACTTTCATAGTAAACACACTGTACTGAATTAAGCCTGGAGCGCATTAGGTGTTTGTGTCTTAAAACAATGTTATGTCATTAATTTCTGTAATAAGAACTTTTTTTCTGTCTCAGATCATGAATGTATAAACCCGCTGTCTGTTATTTTTATGTCTGCTCCATCGCCTCGTTTTCTGATTTAAAACTGTAATAGTACCCGGATAGAG
This sequence comes from Ruditapes philippinarum, assembly GCF_026571515.1. Taxonomy (NCBI): domain Eukaryota; kingdom Metazoa; phylum Mollusca; class Bivalvia; order Venerida; family Veneridae; genus Ruditapes; species Ruditapes philippinarum. The sequence goes on along the minus strand of NW_026856906.1, from coordinate 190,440 downwards.
CATCTGTTATTGTAATTACCATTACGAAATACAGTTTGTTGTACCATTCTGACTGTTTCTATACTATTGATATTAATAAAATTGACTTAATATCTAACACTTTTTGTAAAATTCCAGCGATAAAAGAGTGAAAGTACTTGTCAAAATATCACATGAAGGTCTATATTGATTCATTACATCATAACATTATAACACTATATATAAATAATGAAATACAAATAATAATGTAAGATGTTTGCTTCATTACTTCCATTTTATTGGCCAATTTAGTTATTGCAAAATACATTTGATGAATTGTTTCCCAAAGAGTGATGACTAACACATGATGCACTTGTCTTACCTCATAAATTATCAAAATTAATAAACTTGTTCAATAGGTTCAAAGGCACATATTGCTTCAGAAAAGAATAAACTGTTCCTTATTTAGAAAGGTGAAACAGGAGTTTTAAAATGTTTAAATAATGGTTTTATAGCATATTAGATTCTTATTACCTGAAAAACGTAGAGCTGCATGTCCAATTAATTATCATAAAAGTAGCAAAATGTAAACAAAGTACAACATGTCGTATTTTGATTGCCATTCAAAATACTAAATCTCTATATAACTGAACTTACTCCCAGAGAGTAACAGGCGCCAAATATAGTCCATGTGATTGGCCAATGAGTAGCCTTTTGAAAACTAGAACAGGACACGAAAAGCAAAAAGCTTTTCAGAAATAAAAACAAAAGCATTTATTGGGCATAATGGGCCTTTAAAGGACATAAGAAGATCTGAATTATAATCTGACTGGTTTAAAATAATGATGTTGTAAACAAATAAATGCTATATAACATATAGCTTATAAAAGTGTCTTATAATTGTTTCATTTTGTATCTCCTCATTATAAGTTTACAGTATTATTTATAATTACATCATACACTGATTTACCCGGCATTTTATATTACAGATTTCTGGTTAGAGTGACGGCATCCGATTTATCTTGTCAATATTGTTATATAACCGTACACTGTGTTGCCTCCAACCATTATAAATACACTAAAGAACACAAATCATGCTTTACAAAACAGGCTTCAAAAAAGTAAAATAACAAAATTAATCTTAATTTAACTTGTATAATGATTGATAAGTGTGTAGGGTTCATACAGGATACGTACACTTACATTATGCAGGTTACTTGGTCTAAATTTGTGTGTTCCCCTTTTATGTAGAATAGGTCGACCTCAAGTAATCTAGCTTGCATAAAAACATGAAATTACCACATAATTTCTGGACAATAAACAACAATTGCCCGTTCACACTGAAAAACAAGTTGTGATTTCAAAAACCTTTAGTAATTTAGTCAGTAACATTGGAAATAAAGTGATCCAATTCTCTATAAACATTGATTTTGTCTTGTTTATCGTCATCTTAATTTTCATTCCTTACTTACAGATGAACACACCGTATAAGGTGACCATAGCAAACGCAATGGTCTTCTGTTTATAAAGCTAGTAGCTCACACACTTTTAAAGAATTGGTCACTCTCGGTAATCGCACCATCAATGAAAAGAGTGTTCTTTGTATGTGAATGGTAAGTTGTTTGTTAGTGAAGGGCAAATTGTTTGTCAGTTAAGTGCATTTTTTCAGTGAAGGGCAAATTGTTAGACAGTTAAGGGCAAATTGTTAGTAAAGGGCATTTTTTAATTGAGCGGCTTAAATTGTTCGACTCGAAGTCTTTAATGCACTGTTTTTATTTTCATCTAAAGTCAATTTTATTATTGTTACGTGTGCTGAATGTATGATATTTCTTTAATTGTTGTGCTCCATCTTGTTAAACATGTTACAATAATGTTTGGCCTGGATTTTTTTTCTAGATTTGGAGGTGCCAAGCTGTCAAGTGTCCTGATATCAGTAACACCGGTAGAGTTTTTGGCATAGCAACAAGCAAGTTAAGAATTTATATCATAGACTTGAACTTCATGTCCTCGTGCGTAAAACAATTTTACGACATAAACAAACAACAGTTTGCATTATAATCATTTGTCTTTGATGATGATATATAATGTTGTTTATTTTCAGTCATACAATTGTTTTGATGTTTAACAGTGGATTAAAAATATTTTCCTGGTGAACTCGTCATTACAGACAAATTGATAACAAATTCGTAGATAGGAAGATGTTTGGAGATAAATTGAATCAAAGGCAGTATATCTGACTGGTAGACTCGGTTTGAGGAAGCCTTGACAGACAATAAACACGGCATATGTCATCATAGCAATATCTTCAGCTTTATGCTCGTCAGGGTAGGGGTTGAGGCTGGAGGACGGTACAATACATTCACAGTCGATAAACTGAACCATGTCTAACAGGCATGAATATGTCTCATGTCTTACGGTAACAAGCACCTCCCACTTAGGATCACAAATCTATGTGTTATTTATTTAATTAACCCGCACAAATACTTACGGTTCTTCAACGGGACACTGTTTCAATAGCTTTTTATTTTTTCAGATTTTTACTGTAAAAAGTGCTACCTATGTAACAGTACATTTTTTGTCACATGATACACTTGAATTAACAGTAAAAATAACTCCCATTGGCTTGTAGAAAATGAACATTAAAAAAGTAAGAGGTAAAAACAAATTCGAACAGTGTTATAAATATTCAATAAATAGAAAGAATATTTGCAAATTCAAAGCAACTAATTTATTTCAATTACACGAATTATTTCTTCGGTAGAGAAAATGTCATATTGGCCAGTGAGTGCAACTATTTTCTGCGCGCCCAGGAGTATTTCTTCCATGCGAAAATTTGTGAAGTAAACCAAAATACGTGTACCAGTTTTCCTAATTCTGCAAATTTTCATTCAGATGGCTGTATCATTTGATATGGAGGGGATACTAGCTGCGGGTAATTTACTGTCATACGGACTTTGGAATGCATGGCTTAAGTCAATACGTCAAACGCCATTTATCCTGTAACTGACGATAAATGTGTTTTGTTTTGTTGTGTGTAGTTTTTTTTGTGTGAGAAAAAAATGCAGACAAAATCAGGTAAATCATCCCTAACAGTTAAACAATTTTTGTTTGGAAACTCCGTGTTTCGTTAACAACTAAACAATTTTTGTTTGGAAACTCCGTGTTTCTCTAACACCTAAACAATTTTTGTTTGGAATTAACTCCGTGTTTCGCTAACAACTAAACAATTTTTGTTTGGAAACTCCATGTTTCGCATACAGCGAAATAATTTTAGTTTGGAAACTCCGTCTTTCGCTAAACAGATTTTGTTTAGAAACTCCGTGTTGGTATCTTACTAACGTACTGTTACGGAAGAGTACATGAATAATTAAAGTGCTGCAGCACTGAATGCGACGGACATGCAACCGGAGAGACATTAAGGCTTCTTTTAAACAAAAACAAAACACAAAATATATAACAGAGAAAATTTGTTCCATACAAGTTCGAGATTTGTAGAGCAATATATTTTGTGTCCCAAACTAATATAATTCAGATTTTCTTCTTTCAAGGACTTAAATACAGAATGAAATTCATGCCTAAAAACTCTGGTCAAACTTGTAAATCAGTGTCCTTATCGATTTATTCTAAGAAATGATATGTAAATAGAAAAAAAACTGTCAACGAAATATTTCTAAAATAAATCCAGGCAAATAAACTTCAAACATAATACATTATACATTTGAGAATGCTATTTAGAATTGCTTCGTGTTATATCATAGTGGGCATATAGACAATAAAATATACGTCATTTGTATTTTTATTTCTCTTGGATAATGTCTCATTAAAAAAAATGGTTAAAATCATCAGCAATTAATAGTGTATTTTTTAGATTTTTTTTATTTACAAGGTAAAGATGTAGAGGCCAGAGCACATCCTTTTTATTTTAATTTAAATGTCACTTAAGCACTACAGTGTTTAGTTGTCCTTTTCAATTTTCACACTAAATTTCCATTTTCAACTTGTTTGCTTCTTACAATTGTATAGAATTTCTAAAAGTATTGCATGTAATCCGCTGGTTTATTAATTACATGTATAATGTGTACTCCCTAATCGCCTGTCCAAAAATCAGAACAGGTGAAGCAGAATCTATTTTAGAATAGCGAAGGTTAATTCATATCATGACCTAGAAAAAATATGTAAACAAACCACAAGAATCGGAAGTAGAACTGATATTATAAACTTCCTTACCATGAAAGACTACATGGCGGTAAAGTGTTGAAAAAAACTCTCTTCTTACATGCATTTTCAAAAATAGATATTTATACTAACTATTGTACTGAATCTAATATATTAATAACTGCTGAGTATTCAGCTAAACCCGCGGTATGAGTCACGAAAATAGTTCTTCTTTTATTAATGCGCGAGTTATCCTAGAGTCACGAAAAACTTTTGATTTGTTAATAATAATGTTTTGTATATGTAGAAAATATTTATTTCCTACTAATAATGTCTTGGAACTCAGAGGTTACACCTTTATGTAGTATAATTTGCTGTCCTACTTTTTCGACAGCGGTAAATCGTTTCAGCAGTAATTTGCATATGCGCAATAATATACGGGACTACAACGTTTTATCAATAATATACGTTCATATTTTAACTTGATCACTTAATTTGAAATTGAAAAGGCTGAATATGGAAGACATTAAGATATCCAGACAAAGTATGGGAGTTTTGAAGGATCAAATTCATGTACAATTTCTTGGGCTGTTAATCGGTTTAGGACACATTGCGCGAGTGTAGCCAACGAAATCCCATGTGTAGATGACTTAGCTCTGAACGCGCCTGAGGGCGCGTCCGTCGCAAAAATCAAACTGATTTCTGGTCTCATATGTTAACACCAGTCCGACTTTTTATTTCTTTGTTGCTGGGCTAACTTAAAAAGGAATATTCTTTTAGGGGCAAACAGGGTCTAGCAAGAGATTTTAAAGACTTTTCTTGCGTATGTGCGCCATTCAATTAAGTTGTAACTATAAATAGATAAGAACTACACACATTTAATTACCTTCTGTAATAATCACGTTTACAGTACGTGTCTGTGACGTAATTGGCACACATTCTTCACGAGTTATTATCCTCACAGTTATAAATCAGGTTTTAATTACTGACCAGAAGCAATATGTTTCATTTTTATTTCCATTCACTACACGATTCTAGCTAGAAGATTGAAGAGGTTCGTTTGATTTTTACAATTTCTTTTTGCCTACGTTTATATTTATCCAAAACGGTGTTAGAAAATGCATTTTTAGTTTGGAAAATATAAACTGAAAGCATGCAAAAAGAGAACCAAATGGGCATGCTGATAGGCCATGATCTAATAGTACAATGCGGGGATATTGAAAACTTTCATAGTAAACAACTGCACAGAATTAAGCCCGGAGCGCATTTAGGTGTTTGTGTCTTAAAACAATGTTATGTCATTAAATTTCTGTAATAAGAACTTTTTTTGTCTCAGATCAAGAATGTGTAAAACCCGCTGTCTGTTATTTTTATGTCTACTCCAGAGCCTCGTTTTTCTGATTTAAAACTGTAATAGTACCCGGATACAGCATCTGTTATGTGTAATTACCATAACGAAATACAGTTTGTTGTACCATTCTGACTGTTTCTATACTATTGATATTAATAAAAATGCCTTAATAAATAGCACTTTATAAAATTGCAGCGATAAAAGAGTGAATAGTACAAATTACTTGTCAAAATATCACATGTAGGTCTATATTGATTCATAACATTATAACATTATATATAATCAAAGCACAGAAGGCGCTGAATTTGTTTGGGTCTCAGAATGTAAGAAAGGTACAGGTTGTGAGATTATATGTCTAGTGCCACCAATGCTTTTCAGCGTTTTAATTGTAGTATATTGGCTTTAAGACTAATTGCAACACTGATATTCAATCCAATGTTTATTTGACTGAAACAATTTGAAAAAAAATGAGTTGCATTAACTGGGATTTGAACTCCAGACCTCTCGCTTCCTAAAAAGCGAGCGCCGTAAACCCCTCAGCCACGGTGAATTTATATGTGAACGGCCTGAAGAAAACCATAATATTCTAAATTAGGCTTGTAACGACTTAAACTGTTGTTTAACACAAATGTAAATAATCATGGAGCTTACTATAAGCATGTACTATCTATAAAGAATCAAAGGGCTGCAAACTCTGTGGTATTTTCTGATCTTTGCAATCTAAATCGTACTGTATATCTGTATGTATTCTTTCCTTGTATAAGTTTATTTTTATTTGTACATTATTCATCTCTTGCAAGGCACCAGAGTTTGATACATACGGAATTTTGCATAACTAGAGTTGCTTAGAAAAATCATTTATGTTCATTTTTTATGACAGCCACACTTTATCCTTGCATATCATGGCTACTTCCTTAACACAGATACTTAAAAAGAATTTAAAAAAAAAGTTTCCTCGAATGGGATTTGAACTCCAGACTTCTCACACGCTAAGCGAGCGCGTTACCCCTGCACCACGTAGAAGTTATACAATCTATGACTGAATAACATTAAGTCATTCTAAATTAAGAACTTCCATTGCATTTCGGGTTTGTATACCTTATTAATTTCGAGGTATTTTGTTCAGGATAAACCTGTTGTTTAAAACTGAAGTAAATAATTTAGCGAAAATCTTCTCGCCCAAACAGTCCGACGTGTAGAATCTATATATTCCACTACTCGGTTTGTGTAGTATTCGGTAATCGACATCGCTAAAAAATAGTATTTTCATTGATAAAATCATATTCATCCGCATAATTTGTGATTTGTGCATTTATTGACAATTCTATAAGCCAACGCTACCTTTTAAACTTTGAATGCGTTGTAATTTGTTGGATACTTGTAACAAAATAAAAATATTTCCTTCTTTTAAATCGCTAGTTTTAAGCCGTTTTGAGAACACTTGTCTGTTAGGTTTGTCGTGAAACTTCTGTGTCAGAGATTGAATGTCCGCTTTGTATTAACTTATCTTCGATCAGAAAATACAATAAAACAATATTAGAAATCTTCGACCATTCTGGAATTATTTTGCTTGAAAATTAATGCGCCTGTCTTTGACCATCTTTACGCAGTGATCTCCCCTGAATTTTTCGGCGTTAGTGTACATATAAAGGGAAGTAACCGCTTCAAAAAAGCGACTACTTTCGGCATTTGCAATTAACAGCAGTAGACTCTGAAATTTGGGCCAATTTAGTTATTGCAAAATACATTTGATGAATTGTTTCCAAATAGTGATGACTAATACATGTTGCACTTGTCTTACCTCATAAATTATCAAAATTGATAAACTTCAATATATAGGCTTAAAATACTGTCTAATTATTTCAAGTCTTCTCCTAAATAACATAAGACTATCTTCACTATAATCTTATTGGTTTAAAATAATGATGTTGTAAACAAATAAATGCTATATTACATATAGCTTATTAAAGTGTCTTATAAGTGTTTCATTTTGTATCTTCACATTATACGTTTACAGTATTATTTATAATTACATCATACACTGATTTACCCGGCAAATATATATTATAATTTTCTGGTTAGAATGAAGACATCAGCTTTGTTTTGTCAATATTGGTTTATAATCATACACTGGGTTGCCTCCAAACATTATAGATGTACTTCAGTACAACAATCAGACTTTACAAAACAGGCTTCATAAAAGTAAAATAACAAAATTAATCTTAATTTAACTTGTATAATGTTTGATAAGTGTGTAGGGTTCATACATGATGTGCAGAAAAGTTTAGAACGAAATGCTTTCACATTTACATTATGCATGTTATTTGGTCTAAATTTGTGTGTTCCCCTTTTTATGTAGATTGGCTCGACCTCTAGTAATCTTACAATCAAACATGAAAATTACACATAATTTTTAGCAATAAACAAACGCCCGTTCAAACTGAAAAACACAAGTTGTGATTTCGAAAACCTTCCAAAATATGTTCTTGTAATTTTATCAGTAACATTGGAAATAAAGTTATCTAATCATCTTTGAACATTTAATTTTGCCTTGTTAATCGCCAACTTTATTTTCATTTTTTACTTACAGATGAACACATCGCAAAAGGTGTCCAGAGCAAAGCCAATGGTCTCCTGTTTATAAAGCTAGTAGCTTAACCCATCTCAATAATCGGCAAATCCCACCATCAGTGAAGGTAATGTTGTTTTTCTGCGAATGGCAAATTGTTTGTTAGCAAAGGGTAAATATTTAGCCAGTAAAAGACAAACTATTTGTTATTGAATGTCAAATTGTTTGTCAATGAAGTCTAACTTGTTTGTTAGTGAATTGCAACTTGTTTATCAGCGAAGGGGAAATTGTTGTCTGAAAAGGAAAATTTCAGTAAAAGGCATTTTTTAAGTAAGCGGCTTAAATTGCTGGACACGAAGTCCTCAACGCAGTTTTCATTTTCATTCAACTTGGTTTAATTAATGTACGTGTGCTGAATGTACAATATGTACGTGTTATGTTGTGCTTTCAATCTTGTTAAACATGGTAACAATTATGTTTGGCCTGAATTTTTTTCTAGATATGGAGGTGCCAAGCTGTCAAGTGTTCCCTGCTTTATCAGTAACGCCAGCACAATTTTGGCATAGCAAACAAGCAAGTTAAGAATTTATATCATAGACTTTGAACTTCATGTCCTCGTGCGTAAAAAACAATTTTACGAGATAAATAAACTACAGCTTGCATTATTATCATTGTCTTTTGTATGATAATATATAATGTTGTTTATTTTTGTTATACAATTGTTTTGATGTTTAACAGTGGATTAGAAATATTTTCCTGGTGAACTCGTCATTACAGACAAATTGATAAATTCTTAGATCGGGAGATCTTGGAGAGAAATTGAATCAAAGACAGTATATCTGACTGGTAGATCCGGCTTGATGAAGCCTTGACAGACAAAACACCGCATATGTCACCATAGCAACGTCTTAAAACTACATGCTCGTCAGGGTGGGAATTGAGGCTGGTGGATGGTTCATACATTACAGTCAATAACGAACGATCACTGAACCATGTCTAGCAAGGTCTATACAATTTAATGTGTCCCATGTTTTGCGGACAAGCACCTCGCTACTTAGGATCACTGAACCTTTCTTGCGAGACAATGTATTTCGACTCGTACCTTTCTTCGAGAATAAGGAAGTAGACCTTTTTCACATGAACCGGCCAACATAGTCTTTAACATTTTCATTTTAACGTGTTAAGTGTCCATTTCATTTTAGTCTTATAACTTACCATGAAGTATAATTGAAAACAATTCTCCTTGATGGACTGTGCAAGAAAAATATAACAACAAACCAGTATTTTTTTAGCAGCAAGTGAGTTTGCTTCGAGCTAAACAATTTAAACAAATAAATGCAATTTTTTTTCAAACGGATTCCTGTCATTCCTATAGTTTTCTTTTTTTCTCTTTTTTTTTTTTTATAAATTTTGTCCTTTAACTTTGGCCAATATATAATACGTAAATTACGTACATGTATTAAACATTTATTATATACAAATGATTAGTTTAATTTAAATGAGCCATTATGTCTCAGAAATGAATAGATATTTACTTCTTTAAACAGGTAAAACACATGAATTTTATAAGAATTTAAAAAATGGTTTCAGAGCATGTAAGTGTTTTGTTAAATGAAGAAAATAGCGCTTAATGTAAAAAGAATATGTGATAAAAGTTAGCAAAAGCAAAACAAAAGTAGCATTTTTGACTTCCATACAAAATACTAAATCACTATTAATGTATTAATTGCCAAAAACAAAAAAACTAACAGAAGAAATAGAAAGTGAAGATAATTGACCAATTGGTAACTTGTTGGGTACTATTAAAAACGACTTTGAGAAATAAAAACGTAAGCATTTCTGTGACACAATGGACATTGAAGGTTATTTAAGACCTTTAATGAAAAGTTACTGTCCTCTGACAAACTCTGTTAAAATACTTTACCATTAAAACATGCTCCCGTATTATAACATTTATTATAGACAATTTCTTATCATCGTGTTACACATATGCTTCAACTGTAAATTCAAAATTTGATATTTAGGCGGATAAAGTATTAAGTAATTTTCAACAGTTTTGAATATAAAGAATTACATTTCTGATTGTTTGATAGTGTTTTCATGGCATGTACATACGATTCAGTTACAGGTATTTCCTTGAAGCTATTTTATTTTATTTCAATAACCCGTGTATAACGATTGATCAGATTTTTTTTCTTATAATATCTTGTGAAATATAGGAATCCGTAAAGAACGTTCAAAGCGACAAAGTTTAAAATGTTGCAGGCTCGGTTTGATTGAGCGTGTTTATGGGCGGTACAAGAAAGTGCAAGCTACCGCAGAATTCAACATTAGAGTATGAAATGGTGGAATTTGAAAATAACTTCATAATTAATAAAGAATCTTTTTACCTTTTCAAACTCAAAATAGGATGTCCCGCTCTTCACCAATGCTTTTATGTATCTCCGGATTTACCCCCGGGACTACATGCACGTATACATGAATATACCCTTTCCGAGCTGCGCGTGAGTTTACGTCATAGTTGCTTTGAACAGTATAAATCTCTATCCGACTTACAGTCTCCAAGACAGGAAATCATTCTGACATAAGGCTTGTAACAGATTAATTAAAGATTATCTAATTTTACAAATTATTCATACTACAGTACAGTAGTACAGTATTATCAGCTTAACTGTTTAACTATTTTCTCTAATTCTATTGACTTTCACGATTTAATTACAACAATCTTTGTAAATGTTATCATAGGGCAACAAATAAAAAAATAAATAAATGGAAAATGTAAGGGATAAGTAATGCCCATGCCCATTTTTAATCCTTTACCCGAACAAATCTTCATTGGGACACTTTTTCTTTAGTTATTTTTTTCATTACCTCGAAAAAATACTTACGGTACTTCTTTGACCACTGTTTCTATAGCTTTTTATTTTCAATTTTTGCTGTGTCTATGTTAAAGTACATTTTTTCAGTCACATGGTACAATTGAATTCACAGCAAAAATAACTCCCATTGGCCTGTAGGAAATAAACATTAAAAAAGTAAAGGGAAATAAAGAAATTCGAGCAGGGGTATAAATATTAGAAAGAATATATGCAAAGCCAAAGCAACTCATATATAACAATGACACGAATTATCAGGTCATATTGGCCAGTGAGTGCAAATATTCTCTGCGCGCCCAGTATTTCTTCCATGCGAAAATTTGTGAAGTAAAGCCAAATACGTGTTCCAGATTTCCTAACATACAGATGGCTGTATCAATTTGATATGGAGGAGACACTTGCTGCGGATATTTTACTGTTATACGGACTTTGTAATACTTGGCTTAAGTTAATACATCAAACGTCATTTATCCTGTAACTGATGCTAAATGTGCTTTGTTTTTTTTGTGTTTTTTTGTGAGAAAAAATGCAGACAAAATCAGGGAAGTCATCGCTAACAACTAAACAATTTTTCTTTGGAAATTCCATGTTTCGCATACAACCAAACAATTTTTGTTTAGAAACTCCGTGTTGGTACATAACTAACGTACTGTTACGGAAGAGTACATCAATAAAAAAATCAAACTGATTTCTGGTCTCATGTAAACACGAGTCCGACGTTCATTTCTTTGTTGCTGGGCTTACTTTAAAAGGAATATTCTTTTAGGGGCAAACAAGGTCTACAAAGAGATTTTGAAGACTTTTTTCGCGTAAAGTACACAATTCAATTAAGTTGTAACTATAAATAGATAAGAACTACATACATTTAATTATCTTTCTGTAATAATCACGTTACAGTATGTGTCTGTAACGTATTTGGCACACATTATTCACGAATTAATTATCCGGCACAGTTATAAATTAAGTTTTAATTACTGACCAGAAGCAATATGTTTTCATTTTATTTCCATTCACTACAACGATTCTAGCTAGAAGATTAAAGAGTTCGTCTAATATTTACAATTTCTTTTTGCCTTCGTTTATATTTATCCAAAACGTGTTAGAAAATGCATTTTAGTTTGGAATAATATTAACTAAAAGCATGCAAAAAGAGAACCAAATTGCATGCTGTAGGCCATGATCTAATAGTACAATGCGGATATTGAAAACGTTCATAGTAATCAAACTGCACTGAATTAAGCCCGGAGCGCATTAGGTGTTTGTGTCTAAAAACAATGTTATGTCATTAATTTCTGTAATAAGAACTTTTTTCTGTCTCAGATCAAGAATGTATAACCCCGCTGTCTGTTATGTTTATGTCTACTCCATAGCCTCGTTTTCTGATTTAAAACTGTAATAATACCCGGATAGAGCATCTGTTATTGTAATTACCATAACGAAATACAGTTTGTTGTACCATTCTGACTGTTTCTATACTATTGATATTAATAAAAATGCCTTAATATCTAGGACTTTTGCAAAATTGCAGCGACAAAAGAGTGAAAAGTACAAATTACTTGTCAAAATATCACATGAAGGTCTATATTGATTCATAACATAATAACATTATATATAAATAATGAAATACAAATAATAATGTAAGATGTTTGCTTCATTACTTCCATTTTATGGGCCAATTTAGTTATTGCAAAATACATTTGATGAATTGTTTCCCAAAGAGTGATGACTAATACATGATGCACTTGTCTTACCTCATAAATTATCAAAATTGATAAACTTGTTCGATGGGTTCAAAATACAGTCTGATCATTTAAAGTCTGATCCTAAATGACATAAGAAGATCTTTTCTATAATCTGATTGGTTTAAAATAATGATGTTGAAAACAAATAAATGCTATATTACATATAGCTTATTAAAGTGTCTTATAATTGTTTCATTTTGTATCTCCTCATTATAATGTTTACAGTATTATTTATAATTATATCATACACTGATTTACCCGGCAAATTTATATAACAAATTTCTGGTTAGAATGACGGCATCCGATTGATCTTGTCAATATTGTTATATAACCATACACTGGGTTGCCTCCAAACATTATAGATGCACTAAAGTACAAAAATCAAACTTTACAAAACAGGCTTCAAAAAAAGTAAAATAACAAAATTAATCTTAATTTAACTTGTATAATGTTTGATAAGTGTGTAGGGTTCATACAGGATACGTAGACAAGTTCAGGACGAAATATTTTCACACTTACATTATGCAGGTTATTTGGTCTAAATTTGCGTGTTCCCGTGCTTTTATGTAGAATAGATCGACTTCAAGTAATCTAGCTTGCATAAAAACATGAAATTACCTCATAATTTCTGGACAATAAACAATTGCCCGTTCGTACTGAAAAACACAAGTTGTGATTTTGAAAACCGTCCAAAATATGTTCCTTGTAATTTAGTGAGTAACATTAAAAACAAAGTGGTCATGTTATCTATGAACATTGATTTTGCATTGTTTGTAGACATCGTTATTTTCATTCCTTGCTTACAGATGAACACCTTGCATAAGGTGACCGGAGAAAGACCAATGGTCTTATGTTTATAAAGCTAGAAGCTTACACAAAATGTAAGAATTAGCCGCTCTTCAGTGATCACACCCACCATCTCAATAATCAGTATGGTAATTTTGTTTGTTTGTACATGGAAAGCTGTTTGTTAGTGAAGGGCAAAATGTAAGTCAGTATAGGGCAAATTGTTTGTCTGTGAAGGGCAAATGTTTGTCATTGAAGGGCAAATTGTCAGTTAAGGGCATTCTTAACTGAGCGGCTTAAATTATCCCGACACGAAGTTCTTCAATGCACTGCTTTCATTTTTTACTTCAAGATGATTTTGATTATTGTTACGTGTGCTGAATGTATGAATATTTACTCAATTGTTGTGCTTCATCTTAAAAACATGTTACAATTATGTTTGGCCTGGATATTTATTCTAGATTTCGAGGTGCCAAGCTGTCAAGGGACCTGCTATCAGTAACGCCAGAACAGTTTTGGCATAGCAAACAAGCAAGTTAAGAATTTATATCATAGACTTGAACTTCATGTCCTCGTGCGTAAAACAATTTTACGACATACATAAACTACAGCTTGCATTATTATCATTTGTCTTTGATGATTTATAATGTTGTTTATTTTCAGTCATACAATTGTTTTTGATGTTTAACAGTGGATTAGAAACATTTTCCTGGTGAACTCGTCATTACAGACAAATTGATAAATTCTTAGATCGGGAGATCTTTGGAGAGAAACTGTATCAAAGACAGTAATATCTGACTGGTAGATCCGGCCTTGATGAAGCCTTGACAGACAATAAACACGGCATATGTCACCATAGCAATATCTTCAGCTACATGCAACAGCTCATAGATAAATATTTTTGGAAAACAAAACAAATATGAAAATTTTATTGAATTGTTAGCATCTCGAAATGAAAATATTATAAGAAAATTATCAATGTTGATCTTAAAAGTGTTGAATCTAAAATCTATTTCAAGTTATAAATATCTTTCTTGAGAAATCAGGAAGTAACCTCTTTAACATGAACCGGCCTGCAACTTTTTCATTTTAACCGTGTTAAGAGTTCATTTTGTTTAAATCTCACTAATTCAACATGAAGATATAGTGAAACAATTCTCCAGGTGGACTGTGATCAGATTTTTTTCTTTCCTTCTGCAACATTTGGTTGCACATGCTCCCTGCAACTGTTAATACATCCCCGTCGGTTTAAGTTCATTTGGTGCATTGATATTTGATGTTGATGAAGATTGGAGCCTGTTGTCACAGGATGGGAACTGTCTGATACCTATATTGTTTAATCATAATGCTCTGTACACTTAATGTTTTTAAAACAACAACAATGATGATTTGTCTTTATTTTCTTTGGTTCTTTAAGATTTCAGACAAAAGGACCTTTTACAAAGGCGTTCATCCAGTGCTATGCTGTTTAGGCTATTTGGAATGTGTCTGTAAGGGCGTTTTGTGTTTGTATTACGAAAGAAACATTGAATAACAACATGATATTACAAAGCTATTCATGTTGTTTCCTAAAACATCATTTCAAGTTTATATTTTGAAGCTGTTAGTGTTAAAACACTTTGAGCAAACAGCACACAGCAACATTTAAAACATTCTTTTTTGTCTAAGATCCAGTGCTAGATCCCTAGAGAATGTTACCTGAACGCTAGAAATCAGAATATCATGGTTTTAATGCTTATAATATCTTGTACTTAGAAAATATAGGAATCTCTAAAGAACGTTCAAAGCGACAAAGTTTAAAATGTTGCAGGCTCGGTTTGATTGAGCGTGTTTATGGGCGGTGCAAGAATGTGCAAGCTACCGCACACGCCCGCTAGCATCGACTAAAGCAGAGTATGAAATGGTGGAATTTGAATATGAATTCACAACTGATATTTTTTTATCAAACTGAAAGGAATTTTGCCGGAACTGCATGTACACATACATGAAGATACCCTTTCCGAGCTGCGCGTGAGTTTACGACATAGTTGCTTTAAACAGTATACTCTATCCGACGTACAGTCTATCAAGATTGTCTTCAAGACAGGAAATCATTCCGACATAAAGGCTTGTAACAGATTAATTAAAGATTTCTAATTTTACAAATTATTCATACTACAGTACATTATTATCAGCTACGTCTGAACTAATTGTTTCATGTCTTATTAACTATTTTCTCTAATTATATTGACTTCCACCATTCTTAGTTAAATATTATCATAAGGCAACAAAAATAAAATATAATAAATGGGAAAAAGTAAAGTGACTACATGTCCATGAACATAGCCATATTACCCCGAACAAATACTTCATTGGGACACTGCTTCTATAGTTATTTGTTTTATTACATCGAACAAATACTTACTGTACTTCGTTGGCACACTGTTTCTATAACTGTTTTATTTTCAGATTTTTGCTGTGCCAATGTAACAGTAAAAAAAATTCAGTCACATATGGTACACTTGAATTAACAGCAAAAATAACTCTCATTGGCCTGTAGGAAATTAACATTAAAAAGGAAGGAGTAATTAAAAATTCGAACAGTGCGTATAAATATTTAAAAATTAGAAAGAATATATATGCAAAGCCAAAGCATACTCATATATTACAATGACACGAATTATCAGGTCATATTGGCCAGTGAGTGCAACTATTCTCTGCGCACCCAATATTTCTTCCATGCGAAAATTTGTGAAGTAAAGCCAAATACGTGTTCCAGATTTCCTAATTCTGCAAATTTTCATTCAGATGGCTGTATCATTTTGATATGGAGGGGATACTAGCTGCGGGTATTTTACTGTCGTACGGATTTTGGAATACATGGCTTAAGTTAATACATCAAACTCCATTTATCCTGTAAATGATGCTAAATGTGTTTTGTTTTGTTGATGTTTTTTTGTGAGAAAAAATGTAGACAAAATCAGGTAAGTCATCGCTAACAACTAAACAATTTTTGTTTGGAAACTCCGTGTTTCGCTAACAAATAAACAATTTTTGTTTGGAAACTCCGTGTTTCGCTAACAACTAAACAATTTTTGTTTGGAAACTTCGTGTTTCGCTTACAACTAAACAATTTATGTTTGGAAACTTCATGTTTCGCTAACAACCAAACAATTTTGGTTTGGAAACTCCGTGTTTGCTAACAAGTAAATATTTTTAGTTTGGAAACTTCGTGTTTCGCTAACAACTAAATAATTTTAGTTTGGAAACTTCGTGTTCTGCTAACAACTAAACAATTTTGGTTTGGAAACTCCGTCTTTCGCTAACAACTAAACAGTTTTTGTTTAGAAACTCCGTGTTGGTATATAACTAACTTACTGTCGGGAAAAGTACAAAAATAAAAAATCAAACTAATTTCTGGTCTCATGTAAACACGAGCCCGACTTTTCATTTCTTTGTTGCTGGACTAACTTAAAAAAAGAATATTCTTTTTTAGGGGCAAACTGGGTCTAGCAAGAGATTTTTTTTGCGTAAAGTACACAATTCAATTAAAGTTTGCAACTATAAATAGATAAGAACTATATACATTTAATTATCTTCTGTAATAATCACGTTTCCAGTACGTGACTGTGACGTATTTGGCACACATTCTTCATGAGTTATTATCATCACAGTTATATAAATTAGGTTTTTTAATTACTGACCAGAAGCAATATGTTTCATTTTTATTTCCATTCACTACACGATTCTAGGCTAGAAGATTGAAGAGTTCGTTTGATATTTACAATTTCTTTTTACCTATACGTTTATATTTATTCAAAACGTGTTAGAAAATGCATTTTAGTTTGGAATAATATTAACTAAAAGCATGCAAAAAGAGAACCAAATTGCATGCTGTAGGCCATGATCTAATAGTACAATGCGGATATTGAAAACGTTCATAGTAAACAAACTGCACAGAATTAAGCCCGGAGCGCATTAGGTGTTTGTGTCTTAAAACAATGTTATGTCATTAATTTCTGTAATAAGAACTTTTTTCTGTCTCAGATCAAGAATGTATAAACCCGCTGTCTGTTATTTTTATGTCTACTCCAGAGCCTCGTTTTCTGATTTAAAACTGTAATAGTACCCGGATACAGCATCTGTGATTGTAATTAGCATTACGAAATACAGTTTGTTGTACCATTCTGACTGTTTCTATACTATTGATATTAATAAAATTGACTTAATATCTAACACTTTTTGTAAAATTCTAGCGATAAAAGAGTGAAAGTACTTGTCAAAATATCATATGAAGGTCTATATTGATTCATAACATTATAACACTATATACAAATAATGAAATACAAATAATAATAATGTAAGATGCTTGCTTCATTACTTCCATTTTATGGGCCAATTTAGTTATTGCAAAATAACATTTGATGAATTGTTTCCCAAACAGTGATGACTAATACAGGTTGCACTTGTCTTATCTCATAAAATTATCAAAATTTATAAACTTTTTCATAGGTTTAAAATACCAGTCTAATATTTCAAGTCTAGCTCCTAAATAACATAAAAGATCTTTTCTACAATCTGATTGGTTTAAAATAATGATGTTGTAAACAAATAAATGCTATATTACTTACAGCTTATAAAAGTATCTCATAATTGTTTCATTTTGTATCTCCTCATTATAATAATGTTTACAGTATTATTTATAATTATGTCATACACTGATTTACCCGGCATCTTATATTACAAATTTCTGGTTAGAATGACGACACCCGATTTACCTTGTCAATATTGTTATATAACCATACACTGGGTTGCCTCAAAACAGTATAGATGCACTAAAGTACAAAAATTAGACTTTACAAAACAGACTTCAAAAAAGTAAAATAACAAAATTAATCTTAATTTAACTTGTATAATGTTTGATAAGTGTGTAGGGTTCATACAGGATGTGCAGAAATGTTCAGGACGAAATGTTTTCACACTTACATTATGCAGATTATTTGGTCTAAATTTGCATGTTCACCTTTTATGTAGAATAGATCGACTTCAAGTAATCTAGCTTGCATAAAAACATGAAATTACCTAATAATTTCTGGACAATAAACAATTGCCCGTTCATACTGAAAAACATAAGTTGTGATTTCGAAAACCTTCCAAAATATGTTCTTGTAATTTAGTCAGTTACACTGAAAACAAAGTGGTCCAGTTATCTATGCCTTGTTTGTAAACATCGTTATTTTCAATCCCTACTTACAGATTAACACCCTGCAAAAGGTGATCAGAGCAAAACCAACGGTCTTATGTTTATAAAGCTAGAAGCTTACACAAAATGTAAGAATTAACCGCTCACAGTAATCACACCACCATCTCAATAATCAGTTATGGTAATTTTGTTTGTTTATAAATGGAAAGCTGTTTGTTAGTGAAGGGCAAAATGTAAGTCAGTATAAAGCAAATTGTTTGTAAGTGAAGGGCAAATGTTTGTCAGTGAAGGGCAAATTGTTAGTCAGTAAAGGGTAAATTGTTTGTCAGTAAAGGGCAATTTGTTTGTCAGTGAAGGGAAAATTGTTTGTTAGTAAAGGGCAAATTGTTTGTCAGTGAAGGGAAAATTGTTTGTTAGTAAAGGGCAAACTGTTTGTCAGTGAAGGGAAAATTGTTTGTCAGTAAAGGGAAAATTGTTTGTTAGTAAAGGGCAAATTGTTTGTCAGTGAAGGGAAAATTGTTTGTTAGTAAAGGGCAAATTGTTTGTCAGTGAAGGGAAAATTGTTTGTTAGTAAAGGGCAAACTGTTTGTCAGTGAAGGGAAAATTGTTTGTCAGTAAAGGGAAAATTGTTTGTCAGTAAAGGGCATTTTAAACTGAGCGGCTTCAATTATTCGACACGAAGTCTTTAATGCACTGTTTTCATTTTCATTTAAAGTTAATTTTATTATTGTTACGCGTGCTGATTTTACAAAAAATTTTACTAAAACGGGTTTGTTTCATCTTTTTAAAACCCATTTTTAACCAAAGTAATGTTTGGCCCTGGATTTTTATTCTAGATTTGGAGGTGCCACGCTGTCAAAGAGACCTGCTATCAGTAAACGCCAGAACAGTTTTGGCATAGCAACAAGCAAGTTAAGAATTTATATATCATTAGTCTTGAAACTTCATGTTCCTCGTGCGTAAAAACAATTTTTACGACATAAATCAACTACAGCGTGCATTATTATCATTTGTCTTTTGATGATAAATATATATAATGTTTGTTTATTTTCTGTTATACAATTGTGTTGATGTTTAACAGTGGATTAAGAAATATTTTCTTGGTGAAATCGTCATTACAGACAAATTGAATAAATTCTTAGATCGGGAGATCTTTTGGAGAGAAGTTGAATTCAAAAGGCTGTATATCTGAACTGGTAGACTCGGTTTGATGAAGCCTTGACAGACAATAAACACCGCATATGTCATCATAGCAACGTCTTAAACTACATGATCGTCAGGGTGCGGGTTGAGATTGGTGGACGGTACCATACATTCACTATCGATAAACGAAATCACTGAACCATGTCTAACAGGCACGGATATGTCTCATGTCTTGCGGTTACAAGCATCTCCTACTAAGGATCACAAATCTATGTGTCATTTATCTAATTAACCCGAACAAATACTTACGGTTCTTCACCGGGACACTGTTTCAATAGCTTTTTATTTTTTCAGATTTTTATTGTTAAAACATTTTTTGTCACATGATACACTTGAATTAACAGCAAAAATAACTCCCATTGGCCTGTAGGAAATTCACATAAAAAAGTAAGGGTAATAAAAATTAATTTCGAACAGGGGTATAAATATTCAAAAAATTAGATAGAATCTATGCAAAGCCAAAGCAACTCATTTTTAACAATGACTATCAGGTCATATTGGCCAGTAATTGCAACTATTTGTCTGAGCACCCAGAGTATTTTTCTTCCATGCGAAAATTTGTGAAGTAAAGCAAAATGCATTGACCAGTTTTCCTAATTCTGCAAATTTTCATTCAGATGGCTGCAACAATTTGATATGGAGGGGACACTAGCTGCGGGTATTTAACTGTCATACGTTCTTTGAAATACATGTACTTGGCTTATGTCAATACACCAAACAGATGATAAATGTGTTTTGTTTTGTTGTGCTTTTTTGTGAGACAAAATCAGATAAGTCGTCCCTAACAACTTAACAACTTGTGTTTGGAAACTCCGTGTTTCGCTTACAACTACACAATTTTTGTTTGGAAACTCCATGTTTCGCATACAACCAAACAATTTTTGTTTAAAAATTCCGTGTTGGTATATAACTAACGTACTGTTACGGAAAAGTACATGAATAAAAATCAAACTGATTTCTGGTCTCATGTTAACACCAGTCCGACTTTTTATTTCTTTGTTGCTAGGCTAACTTAAAAAGGAATATTCTTTTAGAGGCAAACAGGGTCTAGCAAGAGATTTTAAAGACTTTTCTTGCGTATGTGCGCCATTCAATTAAGTTGCAACTATAAATAGATAAGAACTACACACATTTAATTAACTTCTGTAATAATCACGTTTACAGTACGTAATTGGCACACATTCTTCACGAGTTATTATCCTCACTGTTATAAATTAGGTTTTAATTACTGACCAGAAGCAATATGTTTCATTTTTATTTCCATTAACTACACGATTCTAGCTAGAAGATTGAAGAGTTCGTTTGATATTTACAATTTCTTTTTGCCTACGTTTATATTTATCCAAAACGTATTAGAAAATGCATTTTAGAGAACCAAATTGCATGCTGTAGTTATCTTATAGTACAATGCGGATATTAAAAACTTTCATAGTGAACAAACTGCATGTAATTAAGCTGAATTAAAACAATGTTATGTCATTTATTTCTGTAATAAGAACTTTTTTCCTGTCTCAGATCATGAATGTATAAACCCACTTTCTGTTATTTTTATGTCTACTCCATAGTCTCGTTTTCTGATTTAAAACTGTAATAGTACCCGGATACAGCATCTGTGATTGTAATTACCATTACGAAATACAGTTTGTTGTACCATTCTGACTGTTTCCATACTATTGATATTAATAACAATGCCTTAATATCTATCACTTTGTAAAATTCCAGCGATAAAAAAAGTGAAAAGTACAAATTACTTGTCAAAATATCACATTGATTCATAACGTAATAACATTATATATAAATAATGAAATAGAAATAATAATAATGTAAGATGTTTGCTTCATTACTTCCATTTTATGGGCCAATTTAGTTATTGCAAAATACATTTGATGAATTGTTTACCAAAGAGTGATGACTAATATATGATGCACTTGTCTTATCTCATAAATTATCAAAATTTATAAACTTCTTCAATAGGTTCAAAGTCTTATTATGCTTCAGAAACGAATAAACTGTTCCTTACTTAGGAAGGTGAAACAGTAGTTTTAAAATGTTTAAATAATGGTTTTAAAGCATATTAGATACTTATTACCTCTAGATGTGAAATTAAAAACGTAGAGCTAAATGTCAAATCATTTATCATAAAAGTAGCAAAATGTAAACAAACTACAACATGTAATATTTTGACTACCATTCAAAATACTAAATCACTATATAACTGAACTTACTCCCATTCAGAAAGCAACAGGTGTCAAATTTGATCCATGTGATTGGCCAGTGAGTAGCCTTTTGAAAACTAGAACAGGAAACGAAAAGCAAAAAGCTTTCCAGAAATAAAAATAAAAGCATTTCTTTGGCATAATGGGTCTTTTAAGGACACAAAAAGATCTGAACTATAATCTGATTAGTTTGAAATATTGAAATAAATGCTATATTACATATAGTTTATTTATAAAAGTGTCTTATAATTGTTTCATTTTGTATCTTCACACTGTATGTTTACAGTATTATTTATAATTACATCATACACTGATTTACCCGGCATTTTATATTACAAATTTCTGGTTAGAATGACGGCATCCGATTGATCTTGTCAATATTGTTATATAACCATACACTGGGTTGCCTCAAAACAGTATAGATGCACTAAAGTACAAAAATCAGACTTTACAAAACAGGCTTCAAAAAAAGTAAAATAACAAATTAATCTTAATTTAACTTGAATAATGTTTGATAAGTGTGTAGGGTTCATACAGGATACGTAGACAAGTTCAGGACGAAATGCTTTCACACTTACATTATGCAGGTTATTTGGTCTAAATTTGTGTGTTCCCCTTTTATGTAGAATAGGTCGACCTCAAGTAATCTAGCCTGCATTAAAACATGAAATTACCACATAATTTCTGGACAATAAACAATTGCCCGTTCATACCGAAAAAACACAAGTTGTGATTTCGAAAACCTTCCAAAATATGTTCTTGTAATTTAGTCAGTAACATTGAAAACAAAGTGGTCCAGTTATCTATGCCTTGTTTTGTAAACTCCCTACTTACAGATGAACACCCAGCAAAAGGTGACCAGAGCAAGACCAACGGTCTTATGTTTATAAAGCTAGAAGCTTACACAAAATGTAAGAATTAGCCGCTCTCCAGTAATCACACCACCATCTCAATAATCAGTGATGGTAATTTTGTTTGTTTGTAAATAGAAAATGTTTGTTAGTGAAGGGCAAAATGTAAGTCAGTAAGTCAGTATAGGGCAAAATTTTTGTCTGTGAAGGGCAAATTTTTTGTCAGTGAAGGGCAATTTGTTAGTTAAGAACAAATTATTTGTCGTGTAAGGAAAATTGTCAGTAAAGGGCATTTTTTAATTGAGCGGCTTAAATTATTCGACACGAAGTCTTTAATGCACTGTTTTTATTTTCATCTAAAGTCAATTTTATTATTGTTACGTGTGCTGAATGTGTGATATTTACTCAATTGTTGTGCTACATCTTGTTAAACATGTTACAAGTATGTTTGGTCTGGATTTTTATTCTAGATTTGGAGGTGCCAAGCTGTCAAGTGTCCTGATATCAGTAACACCGGTAGAGTTTTTGGCATAGCAACAAGCAAGTTAAGAATTTATATCATAGACTTGAACTTCATGTCCTCGTGCGTAAAACAATTTTACGACATAAATAAACTACATCTTGCATTATTATCATTTGTCTTTGATGATGATATATAATGTTGTTTATTTTCTGTCATACAATTGTTTTGATGTTTAACAGTGGATTAGAAATATTTTCCTGGTGAACCCGTCATTACAGACAAATTGATAAATTCTTAGATCGGGAGATCTTTTGAGAGAAATTGTATCAAAGGCAGTATATCTGACTTGTAGACTCGGCTTGATGAAGCCTTGACAGACAATAAACACGGCATATGTCATCATAGCAACGTCTTAAACTACATGCTCGTCAGGGTGCGGATTGAAGCCAGTGGACGGTACTATACATCCACAGTCAATAAACCAATTCACTGAACCATGTGTAGCAGGTCTATAGAATGTAATGTGTCCCATGTCTTACGGTTACAAGCACCTCCTAATTAGGATCACTTTACCTTTCTTGGGAGCCTATGTATTTCAACTTGTGCCTTTCTTGAGAAATAAGGAAATAGACTTTTTTCACATGAACATGCCAACAGAGCCTTCACATTTTCATTTTTACCGTGTTAAGTATCCATTTCATTTTAGTCTTACTAACTTACCATGAAGATATAGTTGAAACAATTCTCCTGATGGACTGTGTCAGAAAAATATAGCAACAAAGCAGTATTTTTGGCCGCAAGTGAGTTTGCTTCGAGCTAAACAATTTAAACAATTAAATGCCAATTCTTTCAAACGGATTCCTGTCATTCCTATAGTTTTCTTTTTTTCTCTCTTTTTTTTTTTTTTTTATAAATTTTGTCCTTTAACTTGGCCAATATAATACGTACTTACGTACATGTATTAAACATGTTATTTATATACAAAATGATTTCATAATTTAAAGGCGCATTATGTCTCAGAAATGAATAGATATTTACTTCTTTAAACAGGTAAAACATGAATTTTATAACGTTTAAATAATGGTTTCAGAGCATATAAGATGTTTGTTACCTGAAGAAAATAGCGCTTAATGTAAAGGAATATGTGATAAAAGTAGCAAAATGCAAAACAAAGTAGCATTTTGACTTCCATACAAAATACTAAATCACTATTAATGTATTAATTGCCAAAAACAAAAAAACTAACAGAAGAAATAGATAGTGAAGTTAATTGACCAATTGGTAACTTGTTGGAAACTATTAAAAAACGATTTTAAGAAATAAAAAAGAAATGGAAGCCTTTCTGTGACACAATGGACATTGAAGGTTATTAAAGACCTTTAATGAAAAGTTACTGTCCTCTAACACACTCCGCTAAAATACTATACCATTAAAACATGCTCTTCTATTATAACATTTATTATAGACATTTTCTAATCATCGTGTTACACATTATGCTTCAACTGTAAGTTCAAAATTTGATATTTAGGCGGATAAAGTATTAAGTAATTTTCAACAGTTTTGAATATAAAGATTAACATTTCTGATTGTTTGATAGTGTTTTCCTGGCATGTACGTAAGATTCTGTTAAAGGTATTTCCTCGAAGCTATTTTATTTTATTTCTATAACCCGTCTATAACGATCGAATCCTGATTAAACACCTTGTTCTTTAAGCATTTTGTGGTGAGTCACTGGAATATTTAGTTACTTGTATACACGAACATACTCGTATAGTATTTTCTTTTTTTAATTGTTTGCCTATACACGTTACCACGTACACGTGAACACGTGACATACCTGTCTGTCTGGATATCACGCGACACTTAAAACTATATAAACAGTATGATATGTTTTGACCGCAAGTAAAATTTGTAATAGCAAGAATGACCTTAGGTTGAGCACGCTATAATAGAATCAATGCCACTCATCGGTGTGTGACCAAACCTTTTAAAGAATTTTTTGCATCTTTCATATTCTTCTAAGGTATAGCTTTTGGAAAGTCATGAGTCCATTCCATCGGTGACCGCTTGCTTTGAAGAGGCACTTGTGGTCTTTCTCCACAAGTAAAACTGGAAAGCCGCCATATCTATTTAACATTTCGATGATGTGCCTAAAAAGCCAATTAATAAAGTCCAACTAGACACAAGTGCCAGCGCCACACGTGCGGTACAGTGTGTGTAACAAATATTGCGGCATCTTTTAAAGGTTTATTTAGTACAACAATATAAGATACTATCTACCATAATTATTTCAATTATATATTTTAAATTGTATTACATTTTTATTGTTATTTTATATAACTGTGCACGTTTTATTCCGCCTCATGAGTTGAATTATAATATATTCCGAAATGTAACCAAAGTAATTCCAATCTTTGGTTTTAGTACTGGAACTCGATGTTTCAGATATATGAAAACAAGATCTAAGGATAAGTGTTTTGAAATTGAATTGTTATTACCGTTAAGTACGTCACAAAAACTAGCGAAAACAATAAAAATAATAGTCTATGGTTAACTAGAAGTTATCAACTATATTTTCACATTTAACATTCAATTAATTTAACATGGAAAAAAAACTGTATATTGTATGTACTGAAGTAAGCGCTCTTACGTGCACATTGTACGTTTAACTAAATTGATAGATGTATTATAGTATGAGTCAATGGATAATTAAAACAGAAACTATTAGTGACTACTTAATGTTTTCGGTAATTCAGGTCCATCGATATATTATTATATCTTAACATAACAGTGTTTATTGTTTATAACATAACTATTAATATAACAGATGTCATTAATAAGTTATGTCTTATATGTCATGTCTTAAAACAACGCAATTTGACATAATGTCTTAATTAAAATAGTAGTGCCCATTAATACACTATGTCTTGATATAACATTGATATACCTTTGAATAACAGTGTCTATTGTTATAGCATATATACGTACATTACAGTTTCCATTTATATACCATGTCTTAAAAAATAGTTTGTATTTGCATACCATGTCTTGAAATACCAACGTTCATTGATATATGTTCCTTACTACATCAATAAACCATGACTTATAATAATTTAGAGTCCATTATTGTAACTTATGTCTTATTATAACGGAGTCCATTGATAAACCATGGCTTATAATAACAGTATTAATTGATATACCAGGACTTCAGGTAAGTGTAATAAAATCATTTTCATCTTCAGTATCATTTCTGGGTTTTCTTATTGCCATCATTAGAAACGGTGTTAAGCTACAACATATCATGAATGTGACACATGCGAACTTCCATAAAGTTATGGTCAACCATCTTGGATGGGAACCATCATAGGAAAGAGAAATCGGATAAGGTATTGTGCGGCATTGTACGTCTCAGTCGGAACGGTACGACATGGCACTGTATTTAGTGATGATTTGATGTTTCTTCTGAGTTATATTTGAAATACAGGGCTGAGTTTCATAGAATGTTCTCACTTATGACTCCTATGTTTATGATTCTTTTAATTTATGTATAGCAATGCTGATGGGCATTTACACATTGCGAATAAAAGGGTATGTCATTGTATTTCTTAAATTTTCTTACGATACTGAATTCATTTATAATCTACAGTATTTGATTGAAGATAAAACAGTTTATTGAATCGGTCTTAAGTTAGTCCTAAAGTGGGTTTTATGTCCTAGGACTTAGGATACACCTAGGACTTTCTATTAAACGCAGTCCATGATTATACCATGACTTTAATTAAAGCTGTGATTACACAGATAAAACAAAACCTTCCCGAAACGACAAATAGCTATGTCTGTCTGAAAATATAACAAAAACAATATACATGTTATTTTTTTTATTTTTTATTGAAGTGCAATGTAAGTATTTATGGGCCAATTATTTTTTTTATAAACAAAATTAGAAATAGAAATAAATTTATCACCAAAACAAAAATAACAAACATTTGACGCTGTAACAAATGATAAAAATGATATGTGAATTCTATAAATGTTGAACTTCTTTTTAACAAGTTGATTTTTGTTATCAAAAAAATAAAGGCTTATTTAAATAAGTGAACTTAGAGACCGGGTACGGTTTTACTAAATTTCTTGTTTTCATCTTGAATCATATTTTAAAGCCAAAAAATAGTTATCGTTTATTTCTTAATTCAACCACATCGTTCTACAAAGCAACAGTTTTCGTTTTCAAAAGAAAAAAAATGTAATAAATAACCCATGATTTTTTCTAGTTGATGAAAAGTTGATGAATATTGATGGAGGACGCAATAAATATTAAATACAAAATGTAATTACAAAACTAATAGCTATAACATCGAAAATAAAAGAAAAGAATTCGAAATATGTTTATACACTCACAAATATTTTCATGCTGTTTTCTTTATTAATTTTTACCAAAATCTTGATTGGTCAACAATTTTATCAAGATATTATTTTTCTTATATCTTTTTTTTATTCTCTGTATGTTATTTTTTTCCTTTACAAAACTTTCGTTGTGTGAAATTTTTATATCTATATTTAGAGAACTAATGTGTTGATGTAATTAAGTTTAGTTTTTTTTTCAAATATTCATGAGAAAAAAATGTAATTGAAATTACAAAAATGATATGGCAGATAAAATTACAGAAAAGAAATGTTCGTGGTCTTTTTTTCTAAATGAGATACGAAAGTTTTTGAGACATATAATCAAAAACATGATTACACGTAAGTATTTTCATTTTATTCATTCATATCAAAATCAATTAATATAAATGGTGTTTTAAAAAAAACGTGTTGTTCTTTTTAAGCAAAATTGTTTGTTTCACTAACCTTGTCAAGATAATTTTTTCAGCATGATCTTATGGTGTTTTTTTTTCCGGAAATGATGATAATAGAAGAGATGCATGTACCGCGCATGACGTAATCACGCTAAAGATGACGTCACTATAGCTATATCTACAACAATACTTATCATCTAGTTTGTCAGAATAAGGTGCTTTCACATAGAAAAAAATCTATTGGACAGACCCTGTCTGAATACATTAAATTGTGAGGTATATGCCAAAGTAAGTCGTATAAACAAAAACAAAACAAAACAAAATCGAGATTGATGACGTTTCTCTTCTTTGTTTCCATGGTAACATTGTAAAAATACCATTCACTTCCATATTGGTATACATACATATTTACCAGTTGATGTTTTAGATATACCTAATTTCTGTTATTTTTTTGTTACTTCAAAAATCTATTTATTTTTATCAGCGAAGATTTTTTTGCGAAATTTGGTTTGGAATGAAAAAAAAAATGAATTAATAATAATAAAACAACATTTATTCGTTCAGCGAAATTTGAGAAAATGAAACGATCATATCTGACCCTCACACCTAGATGATCAGTATCATAACACGTTTTCTAAGTATTTGACCCTGTTTTATAATATGATTTTTAGTTTGAACACGAAACATTTTAATATATACTGATATAACAACGATAAAAAATTGTAAAACTCTTCACAGTATATATATATACACTTTTTACATCACTATTTACAATTCTTTTCAGATATAAAAACAAAATTTCTGAGACATAAATATCATAATCTAATATAAAAATTACAGTATAAGAATAAAAGATCTGTTGCTTTTTATAATCACACTTAGTGCAACCAGATCTTTGGTGTTTTAACTGTTTTTGTAAAACACATACAATTTCATATACATATTCAGTTCAGGGGTAGGCAATGTCTACCCGTCATCTTTGTATAAAGGGGACTAACTCTCTTCTGCTGTAACGCGGATAACGTGCCTTTCCTTTTCATGTCGAAATTATAAAAAAGAAGGAACGACTCTCGCCTGTACATATTCCTAAGGGAACAGTTCCGAAACTACGAGATAATGTCAACATTTCTTGGATTGTGTTTCCATAGAAACGTTCTCTGTTTAAAATCTTCATTCCACTCGATGAGAATCCGTGAACAAATGTTCGAGTTCACGTGCACTAACAAACTGTTCCTTATTTCAGAGCGTTGTCTTTAATCAGAGAAAAGGATCTCCTACAGTACAACCGGAACAGTCCTAGGAGCTGGAAGATACACTTCCGCTACACATATCGACATATTGCACAAATGTGAAATAAAAAAAAACTGGCCATACAGTAAGGTCTCATGTTTTATAATGTTTACATGGAAATCACATTACAAACAAATCGCGCTGTCAGACGTTGCATATAATATAATCACATTGCATATAAATATAAAAGACAAATCTCACTCAACCCTCCGTTCCTGAATGATCCAAGATTAGTGCGGGTAAATCAAGACCTGCACACTACACGTCTATTGTCTATGAGGTGTCCATGTGTTTTGGTTATTATCTCATTCTAAAATGGTTTTCTCCATGTCATTTCTAAGGTTTCAAAAGCTTTCTGTTGTTAAATAACATTCATTCTGAACATGATGTGTTTTCAATACGCTCGATAGATCCTGTTTTATTAGATGGATCACTTACACACGTGAATATCTTGAACACTTTCACAAGTTTTACACTTCACATGACAACACCAGACAAATTTACAGTTACACCGTTCAACAAGTGTCTTTTTAAATGTATTATAGCCACGCCCACAACACATTAAATTACAACCGTCCATACCGTCCGACCCTTTGTTACATTCACGTCCTTTAGTTCCTAGTGAACCAGTGTCTTTGTTTGCCTGACAATAGTCGGGCGATTGTTGTAAATATATCAAATCTTCTTTTGATGGTTTATTATATTTCTTATGTTTTCTTTTCAGTTTCGTTCCTCGCTTGTTAAATTTTACCTCTACACCGCCATCATAGCGTTCCTTGAGACGCTCACCGATCTCTCTGAATGTTGGAAGCTGTTGCCAACACGTCTTTAAACTGCATGAGCCTGACACGCCGTGACATTTACAAGCTACCTTTGCATAATTGTAAACAGCCTGAAAGTAGAAAAATGTGCATCAACAATTAGAATATAATCTTTTATTATGTAATATAATTTAACTGTTTCTTTGAAGGATCGTAGTCTTTTCTTAATTGAAACCTCTACAAAACAAATGATACTGTAGCGTTTTCAATCAATGCAAATAAAATGATTGGAGAAGGCGACTAGAATACAGATAAATGTGTCACGTACATGAACATATCAACTAATTTGCAATACCACAAAAATCAATTACGTAACTGTCATAGAGACGTAATGTTACAAAACTGGTTTCTACTGACACCATCCTGTAATGATTGAATTCTTTAACACAAAAGACATAAAATCTGTTGACCATTTAAATGGACTTTTGTCAAAGGGGCATAACTGTTCAGTCACCCTGATTATATGTCGGAGTGTTATACTCTCTCCTTTAGTTGAACTAATACTGTGGTTTGTGGGAATTATATATCACACGAAGCCTCTCTTAATTGCTTAACGGATTACGACGAATGCCCAAAGAAGTTTTGGTAATTCATTCGTTAATTCATTCCTTAAGATAATATACATTAAGCCGATTTACTGATTTGTATAAAAGATATTTACAAGTGAATAGTATTGTATATGAATAAATTAGTTTGATTAAATCCTAAAATGTTTATAAATGTAACCGCAACCGTTCCAACCAGTTTGCCAAAGTGTTACATGCACTAAGAAACCTGATTCAGATTATTTTACCGTGACTTTTATCATGCAAATGACGGGACAGAAGTTTCTTTTGTAATTGATGTGAACGAAAACTTGTAACAGAATATTCTGATTAGGAAAGTGAAAATTCCTTATAATTACTTTGATTCTGTTTGAGATAGATGTCTCCAAAGGCGACAGGCGTGTATACGAACGTTGAAATCAACTTATCAAAAATGATTTCAGTATAATTACCAACAATTGGACACTTTTCAACTGTGAACGTTTAAGATATAGATCTATAAATGTGTTGTAAGCAAACGGATACCAAAAATTGATCAATTTGTAACTTATTTGTCAATCTGAATTACTTAAATACAGCAGTAATAGTATGGGAACATTGTTGTTTTGTTCGTTATCTTGGAGAAGATCTTTTCATAGAAATTAAATTATAAATGGTGCAAAATTTTGAAGTAAATACAAGGCGTAAATTACCCTAACCGCCAGACAATGTACGTCATCGAACTGGCTTATATAATTAAATTATTACAATGAACAACCGGTGTACATTAATTGTCCTCACCTACGATATTTCGTCTATAAATAAAACAATAAACTATCCGCCGGTTATTCTTTGAAAATATTATTAAGTTAGCATTTAACATATTAGAGTAATCAGAAACAGGCATAGCAACATAAAAATTGTTATTAAAACTTCTTCAGATTTTTACAAGGCCTTGCGTCTGCAGGTAGCGCATC
Organism: Ruditapes philippinarum; assembly: GCF_026571515.1. Classification (NCBI taxonomy): domain Eukaryota; kingdom Metazoa; phylum Mollusca; class Bivalvia; order Venerida; family Veneridae; genus Ruditapes; species Ruditapes philippinarum. The sequence continues at coordinate 158,680 of NW_026856906.1, read as the reverse complement.
ATAGCACGCGAATTAATGCGCTAAAACAAAATGCAAGATCTGTTATGGTTATTTAACGAGGAGTTAATTTCTCTGACCCTTTCTATAATGAGAATACGTACCGATTTGGCAAACACTGTGCATATTGCATTTACAATGCATTTTAAAACGTATTTAGGCCATGTGTTTTTAATGATTCTTTCCTGTAATAACGAGAGAGAAAAAAAAACTGTGGCAATTTTAAACAAGTTGACTTTTAGATGTGCAAATCTGCAACTTTTTTTTAATTCAAAATTTCGCCAAAACATATTCTGATTAAGCCGGTGCTAGGTAGCGTGAACGGTACCGAGCACAAAACAATATTTGTCCATGGGCAGGTTCAATCAAACCGAGTTACCAACATTTTTAATTTTGCCGTTTATGGCGTTCTTTTGCAATTTCATTTGCCTCTTTTACATCCACTTTCTTTCAAATGAATTTGCTTGGACAATGTTCTATACTAATTTAAGGTTCGATTGTTTAAATATTAAATGAAAATTGTAAATCTTATCTAAAGAAGATAATCTTTAATGTTAGTCCTTATATAGTTTATCTAGTACCTTACTTTATTAAAGGTAAAGTATATTTATTGAACCTTCTCACGGATACCTTTCATAAAACAGGTGTTTCAATAAACATATAAACTTCAAACGAAAGCTATCAATGTCAACCAGTCATTTAAACAGATTTTTTTAAAAAGCATAATCTTTGATCGAGTCCTTTTATTTCTTAAAACGGCAGTGTTTAGATAAACGATAATTATCTTGAATACATAAAATGATAATAATACTGAAATTATAGGAATAATTCAAACCCATTTAATTCAATACTATCAGAAACACGCGTTCAAATGCTAGTGTCAGTAAAATATATGCTAAAACCGTTAATTTAACGTGAAAAAATATCACAAATACCTTTTGATTTTTATGCTGGATTAATACAACATTTGTGAAACACATTCTTTTGAAGTGTAAAAACTAAGTTATTATTGATATTTTTAAAAGTGCCCATTAAACCAGTTTATAGCATTAATACACTCACATGAACGTTTATATCATTGTTTTATATATTTTCTTCCTTTGAGTTTTAAGTTTATTTTTGTTGTATAAAGTATATGACCGTGAAACAACTGTTAGAAAGAAGAATAGAACATTGTTCTATCGATGCTGATTTTGCTTTTTATAAAATTGAAGTTTGACTCCCACTTAATCAGCGACTGGTTTTATGTCGGAATTTGTTCATAAAATGCCGAATAAAATAGTTTTTTTATGTTAGAAAGGTTAATATTCTTCTCTATTAGAGGTAGATGTACAAGAAAAAGAGTCCAATATTTTTCATAACATGCTAAAGCAGATCACATATGAAATATTTTATTGTGTGGTTTCGAAATGTTTTGTAATAGGTGTCTCAAATGTGTTATATTATAAAAATGTGACGGTACGGGTGAAAGGACCCGAGCTGGTCGTAAAATATTGTCATAGATATTATTCAGATTATTCTGACGTAGTTTTACCATTTCTAATACACAATGTATAACTGTTGACATCTTTAAGAATCGTCGCACTACTGACGTTTTTTACGTTTTGAACGTTTTTACGTTACAGAAAATGACGCCATAAATTTGTCCGGCGCGGTATTGGTACATATATAACTGCACACATACATTGTAATACAAAATATCTGCCGGCTCAAGAGTGCGAATGATTACAGCTAAATATTCATAAATTAGTACATTCCCATACTCAAAACAATCCTAGAAATATTTTAAATTAGGAATCAAGTTGATTTCATATCAAATAATTGCTACATCGCGTGTATAACAAAAACAATACGATGCCATGGGTAAGAAGCCTGGGGTTCTATACTTCCCTAATGATAATTTAATACCCCTAGATGATTTAGATGGTTTGATAACTGCATCACAACGACATGTTTCACCCTCATGGCGTGTAGATATCACATGATATGCTAATTTCTGTAATTTGTAAAGCCAGTAATTTTAGTTTCGCATTTTTGTTAATGTTTTAGCTCATTACACACTTTTATCTGCTAATTTCGGAGTCTTATGAAGTGAAAATGAAATGATATTTAAGTATTTACTCATTTTGTTCGCGGTTAATAATATCCACGTAATACAGTGAATGATTGAAGTTTCTATTTTGTACATACATTGTAATTTATCTTGTAATATGGTAGAGAGTGTGTACCTTTATTTGATCTTGTTTAAATATTAATAGCTTGGTGTTCATAGGCGGTGCCCACCTGGGTTCTTTTTGTACTGATGAATAACAATTAATTAAGAAACTGAAAATGAACATATCGGTATATTTCAATAAGATGTATATTTGTATATTTTACACTTAAAAGTATAAACAGTTCTACATTCTTTCAAAAGAAAATATTTTTTTACATAGTTACTGTTTAATCTTTAGTTGTCATCAATAAATTAGAAATAATATCTATATAATCAGCAATTGAACGTGCGAAACAGCAAATGTGTCAAATACTTAGGAAATATTTCGTTCTGTTTGCCTGCAGGCAGGGGGAGATAACTCTGTCATGTCTGGCGAGATTTTATCACCAACAAAATGTACAAAAACGCTACAAAAATTTGTTGCTGCTCTTGTTCATAAATTTTGTCTTTTAAATCAATTACAACAATGGTATCTCACATCTTGATGATGATTGATAATTATTTCATTTATCACTTTGAAATATGTCACCGTTTATTTATTATACTTTGCTTATTCAATATATCATTTTACGGTTAAATCACCAAAATGTCCGAAGCCAGTACTAATAAATCATCATGTGTATAGTTACATATTCAAATATTGACACTATGGTTATTTTAAAACAATAGAGACCTGTCTGTTCATTGTCTACTCTTCACAAATATAATATATAAGTTTATAACTGACCCATATAATATATTAGGTATAATTTATATTTTGTCACCATAATAAATGGCAATATCAGTTAGTACTAATTACAGAACACGTCACCCTCACGGTAGATCACAATTGACTGATCACCTCTACATAAATCAACATATAACTATATTATAACATCATTGTCTATTACATGTCCCAATTAACGTTTTATATATAAGCTTTAAAATTAACAATATTTTTATAAATTGACTATACGAGGGTTGTCGAAGAAGAAAAGAGATAACTGTTTAATTTAGAAATAATTAGTAAATTCAAAAATTAAAAATACATGGCTAAAGTATCATATTTTACAATATTATACCAAAATTTTCGTAGAAATCCATGGACTATTAAAAAATCTCGTACGTTATTGACTATTATTGTTGTTATTGTTGCCGTTGTTGCTGTTTTTTTTAAAGAACTATAAGTTAAACTTAGAAGGAAAATTAACTTAGTAATATGTACGTTCCCCCAATAAAAGGGAACATACTTATTTTACATACTTATTTTAGGGCAAAATGAAAAATAACCTGGTTTATATTTCATTTCTTTTTTCTTTTTTTTTTTTGCTTTTATCTTGTAATGTTTGTATAAAAAGCGTTCGTCTCATTGTACAATTTTATGTCATATTCTTGTTCTAATGGTTTTATTGAAATAAATTTACACGAAATGACATGAGATAGTTATTCTAAACTGACAAAAAAGCCTCTTTTATTTGAATGGTTTGCTCTTGAGAATGCATCACGAGGAGAAGGTTTTGCTGGGCCTGTTTTGTATGAATGTATGGTTGGTTTTGCCACACTAATTAAGAATTTGTTAGATACCAAGGTGGGAGGTACTATACCATTTCGTGTACAGATTCATTAAAATAACATTAACTTATATATTACTTATATTTTTATGTATAGGATATCAGTCACTTTCAATAGGTGTTATTGTAAATAGAATTTGACATCATCATTAGAGGGTAAAAAGATTCACACATGGAATGCAAACACGATGAGAAGTTTAGAATAGCTAATATCAATGAATGTATGTCGATATCAAATAAATCCCCCTACAATACTATTAATAAAAACTAGGGATGAATATTTAAATCAGATTAATTCTGTTTGATAGCATTGAACAAACATATGTTATTGAAATTCATTTCAATATAAAACATTTCGGTCTAAAGTTCTTGAATTTGTAAAAGGGAAAGCTAAATTCATCGATAAATAAGCTTTTTTAAAAATTTAGAATAAATTAACGCGAACATGAAAGCATTTGAGACTGTTGTGTATTTTGTTTTCGGTCTTACCTTTCCTACAGTTAAATTAAAATTTAAACGTTTATAATGAAATATAACATGTTTTGAAATTTAGAAATTTATTTTTAAAAGTTAAAGAAGTAATGTGTAACAGTGTTTTCGTCAATACCGTGTGCAGTTGTAACAAATTCACATAAAAAGCCTGCGAGTCCATTAATTTATTTGTAAAAATCAAATAACCTTTTTCGCATTTGTCCATTTTATTTTTAACTTCGAACTTGCTTTATTTTTAAAACGGACTTGTGTTTGTTTTTTTTTGTTTTTGGACCAGTCCTTTCAAAGTTTTAGCAAATTCAAGAAATGGAGCTGCCACCAGTGAGTATAGTCTGCCTGCATGGATGTTAAGGCTGACTTAGCTCTTCACTGGTGGCAAAGGCCAATTACTTCCGGTTTCTGCAAAGTAAAGGTCAGGAATAGATTTCTTTACACTCAAAGGAAACTTGTGGTATTTTAAACAGGGTAATTATTTCAAAACTTGTAACTTTAACCCTATTGTAAACAAGTTCTATTTACGCAGTTTTGCAGATCTGTTCAATTTTCTACAATTATGAAATTTAATATAATTTTTCTGTCGTTATATATCATGGTGGTTTTAAGGCTATGAATCATCATCTATTACCAATTTACCATTTTTTATATTCATGAATGGAAAACAGCAGCTGTTGAATTTTGTTTACAAAAGTAGCCCCCATTATCTACTGAATTTAGATAGATTTTACTATATTAGGAAGGCTTTTTTCTTATTATATGTTAATTGAAATTGAGCTACAATTATTATGCATTATTAGTTTCGCGTAAAGATTACAAGTAATTTATTTTGAAATGCTATGAGGTTAAACATGCTCAAAAGACTGCAATAAATCACGCACGTGATTATTGTAATAGCCTGGTAATTGCATCTTATTCGACGTGTTTCTATTTTTGGATTTGTTGAGATCTTGGATTTCAAATTATTGTAATTATTGAACAGAAATATCAACAGACGTACTCGGGCAATATGTCCATAGAATTGTCCAACAAAAAATGTTCACGCATGCGTAAACAAATTAACTTGATTAGAAACAATTTAAGCGTCTGAGACATTCAGTTCTGACGATGAATATCTATTTATAGAAACAACGGAGAGACCACGTGATTTAATTTATGGATAGTGTTATTATATAGTTAGAGAGACAAAAATGAGCTAAAGAATGAAGGAGAAGTATGCCACGAGACAGAAACTCAATAGAGACAGACTATTTTATACATTCTTGATATGGCGAACGTGTATTTGCATTTTATCCCTGTCCTGTATATGTGGCCAATGTTCCACAGTCAATTTAACATTGTAACACTATATAACGCACAAATACCGAAAATTACCGCCCTATTTCATAATATAATGATGACACGAAAAGATAACAGAACCATATATATTATATACAGCTTTATGAATAAATTTATTTTCTAAAATGTCACGGTTACATTTTTTTTTCAAGAATGACAATTTACAACCTTTCCTTATTCTAATTATTTTCTATATAAGTTAAAAAAATGATGCGATAACCGTTAATGCATACTTACAAATTCTAAAAAAGCTATTTTTTTGTAAAAAAAAAAATATTACCTATTTTGAAATTTATTTAAATGTGTCAATCATGTAAATTGATGTTTTGGAATGTTAGTTAATTTTTACAACTAATAGAGAAAGTTCTTTTGCTCTTTAGCTCATCAATCATCTAGTAATTAGATATAGGGGAACGAAATGATTTGAGACCTGTTTGTGATTTATGATAAAAACCCATCGACTCTACAACTAATAGCTGTAAAAGCGACACGAGCTATTTCAACGGAAAGAAGTAAAAATCAACCTAATGAATATCAAATAGCAAAAAGATTAATTTGTTAAATACGCATAATGTGAATGAGAACGACATGGAGGGACAGTAAGGTATTGTTGTTACAGCTAACTACTACTACAATATCTGTTTAAGGTTTTTGTTAGGAATCTGATATAGTAACATTTTAAGTGTAATTATGTAACAAAAAAATTGTTGATGGATAGATAGGGTACACGGCATGTCAACATAAAAAACTGTTTACGACATAAATGATATGAAAATTGACACTGTGCCTTTCACATCATGATCTGACATAGACATATTTGATGGCTTTAAAAAAAACAAGTGTAGAAAACTTAAATAGCAAGTATTTCATTATTGACGAATAATAGTTCAAATTGAATCTGATGATACAATTGTTGTATAAAGAAGGCATAGTTTGAAACGTTCGATATGACATGATTACCCATGGTTATCCCAGACAGTATGGTACACGAATTAAATCGTACCACTGTGTACAGTTTTAATTAATCAGGCTCAAGTACCTGTAAATCATGGCATTGCGGAGCGGAACAATCGACGCCAAGCGCTCACTATTATTATAGAATTATTGTGCATGAAGTTTATTATTATTATTTTATTGTTTTTCATCGATTGATTGAAAGTTGCATGGATTCCTGTCAAGACTAGGGCGTGTCATTATTTAATCTGACGCTATTGATGTTCTACATGATATATGATGTAATCCAAGAGAAATTTTAAAAAATAATATTTTTATCATTTCAGAATCACTTTTTCAGAATTGTTTACCTCTTAATACAATCGTCTTAATTGTAAAGATGGCTTTATCCAGTTCTTATTAAAGATCTTATTACACCTGCTGAATGCAAATTACGTTGTTTCTCAATAAGACAGAAAAGAAATTCCATTTTCTGTAAACTCGCTTGTGAAACATTCATATCCGTTACAGAATATAAAAAATATCGCATTAACATTAAGGTATACTTTAAATGATCGGGTATAAAAGAAATATGCGCTTAGTACATATTTGATCTAAAAATTGGACTATGAAAGAATTATAAGTTTGCCTATGAAGTTTAGGATCATCAATTATGCTCGCGAGAAACGACGCCAAGCTTGCGTTCAAAAAGTCGTCTGCTACTGATGCTTCAGGGCGAATTGTGAATGAAGTAGCAGCGGCGTTCATTTATTAACAGGTGCGCTATCAGCCGACAGAAACTGCATATTGCTTTATAACACCGTAATATACTCAACAAATAGTTCTATAGAATCGACGGCATATATTGCCAATAACGATAAAAATCTAGAAATACAAATATTTAAACACTGTATGGTTATATAACAGCTGATTATGCAAGTCATGGGTAGAAAAGGCGTTTTTTCCCTGTATTGATTTCTAATTTATTAATCTTTGTGTTTCTATCAATTTCTAACGCAAAAAAATGAACACTCCAGGTAAAAATCGGAATAAATTCAATTAATACAGTATTATAATATTTTCTTCAAAGTAAAATTTAATCTTTCATGTATTTTGTTTTATTATATTTTTTAAAATAATAATTATTAGATGACTTTAAAATTGTAATGTATCAGGTTAAAATTCTGATAACAATCGGAAAGGAATATAAGCCTAGTAAAAAAACATTTCGTGCTAATATCTCGCGTACAATTACTTTGATTCAGAGACCATAAAAGTCATTAAATATTAATAAAATTGTGAGCAGTAGTAACACTTCAATACGTATATCTTCAAGCTGCAGATACTAAAAATAGATAACATAGAGCACGTGACAAAAACCAGTAGCAGCAGACGACCAGCAGACGAAAGTTTGACGAGATAAAGAGAGTGTCATTACAACGCTGGGGGTCCTCTATAATACAGCAAAACACAAACAGCCTAATAAAACCTCAAATATAAGAGCATTTATGACATTTTCATAGACAAAATGCATTTACAGTAAATAGATAATATTCAGATGCAGCTGCGATATGGTGGCGATCTAATACATTGTATGAATTATCCGGAAACGCAATGCATTATTGTTAAGATTCTTTCGCCTGAAGAGCATAAAAATGGCTGACAAAGCTTCTCACTTGAGATAGGTGTTTCACAAGATATAGAATGTGGTATATACAGATTAAATCAAGCCCCCAAAAAGTCGTTAAGCTGTTAGGATGGTTTTCCACATCAAACAGTAATGTATGAAAACATTTTTAAATATTAATAAATATTCAATAAAACTGAATGTAGAAATTAAACTATTGTGGTTACGATGCCCCACCTCTCGCATAATAAACCCCTTAACATCTTTAGATACCCTTACTTCCACTTGAAATTAACACAGGGGGTGTTACTTTAACCATTATGTCAATGATATACTCTCAGTAAAAAAAAACGTTTGAAATCTGAAGATTTTTATGATATGTGTGATTTGCAATCAACGGAACAGCAAATTTTATGCGGCCCAAAAAATGATCTTAATGCACATGTTTACAAATTGTACTTTGTCATGTTTGTTTGAAAATACAATTTGTATTTACACTTCTCTTACAACATTTATTAGATATCGAACTGACAAATTCATGAAAACCTTTATTTTTATTTCTGCAATTAATGTAAACTCAAATTCATGATGCGTTTTGGATTGGTAAGAATAAAAAATCTAGTGCAAATGAACTGTTTATAGTTTTTACTTTTTTTTTCTTTAAAATGAGATTCATTTTTATGTCAATACTTTCAAAATTGCAACGTTTCTGGACTAGTTTTCATTTTGAATAACGACAATCAAACCATATTGACAATTCATACTTTGATAAAATAATAGTTCTTTCTTACATGATGAAATGTAAGTGCAAGATTTATTCCCATTTTATACTTAACAAATATGACATATTAATTTGATTTAGGGACAAAATATTATTTTATTTTCAGGACTGTATGTTTTGCAGGTGTTAAACCTTCTATCACCAATAACGTTCATTCAGCCGTTTTAATTTTATTTTCACACGTGTTATCAATATCTAGGAATGATCTACAGATAAAATATTAAATACATATTTTAGATTATCATCTTATAATTTAATGATTTTAATGTTGCTATCATTTGTCGACTTTGTGACATTAAAACCCTCCAAATCTTTGTATGACCCCGGTGTTAAAATCTTAATCTAACATCTGACAAATATTCCGTATTATACCACAGTGACAATCTAGTACTAAAACCGCAAGTAAATATTTGAGATTTCCATTAAGTTTAAAGTAAACAATTAAATACAGAGTAACTCAATAACGAAACGAATATTTTTGCAATGACTTTATAACCTTCACATAACGATTTGATAGGTGTTAATGATTAAACATTAATGGAAGCGACGTGAATGCATTGCAGGTGCATCTAATGCACAAAACCAAAAAATTAAAAAGTCAAAAAGTCACCCTCCTAGATAGCTTACAAACAATCCTATCTGATAGCACGGGGTCAATTAAAACTTTAATATCCAAACAGATTTAACTTAATGTAATTTGCGTGCACGTTTTTCATGTTTCTTGCACTACGCGTTTGGTTTACCCCCTAGATGGGTTTACCACTTATAAACCAACGTGTGGATAAACTCATTAGAAAGATCAGCAAATTCAACTATGTTACTTGTAAACACTACCAAATCAAGATTTATGTCCATATCATTTTCACCGGCAGTCATTCAATATTGGCGTAATAGAAGGCCGAAAAATTAAAACAATAAACTGAGAGTTAAACACCTGTTAGTAAGGTGTGCATTACAGACAAGACTATGTCTATCATGTGACACATTCCTATTTAGCACTTTCGACAATTTTTATTGTTAAATGATCTATGTAATCATTTCAATATTGGACCATAGATTGTACACATTTGATACCTCTGTACTGGGTTTTTGGGATTTCATTAGCGGTGTTTTACATACAGCTGTGGTCGTGTGCAATGACACGTGTGTCTATGATTGTGATCTATAGCAGACAAAACCTGTGTCTGTACTGACAGAAAACACGGGTAGAATTTATAGGATAGCAAAAATAACTAAAATCCATGTCTGTAAATCATTCAATAAATATATCAACGAAATAACACCGGTACAACTATTCAATTTATGAATATCACATTACTTTACAACATACAGTGTTTTCAAAATAAGTTTCGCTTGTAACGAACTCACTGCAGTGTCTGCAATAAGTTTCGCTTGTAACGAAGTTAAAAGGTGCTTACAAAAGTTTCGCTTGTAACGAACTGTTAACAGTGTCTGCAATAAGTTCCGTTTGTAACGAACTTGTTACAGTGACTGCAATAAGTTCCGTTTGTAAAGAACTTAATACGGTGTTTGAAATAAGTTTTGCTTGAAACGAATTTAATACGGTGTTTGCAATAAGGTCCGCTTATGACAAACTTGTAACATATACGTATATCTGCAATAAGTTCCGTTTGTAACGAACTTGTTACAGTGTCTGCAATAAGTTCCGTTTGTAAAGAATTTAATACGGTGACTGCAATAAGTTCCGTTTGTAAAGAACTTAATACGGTGTTTGAAATAAGTTTTGCTTGAAACGAATTTAATACGGTGTTTGCAATAAGGTCCGCTTATGACAAACTTGTAACATTTACGTATATCTGCAATAAGTTCCGTTTGTAAAGAACTTAATACGGTGTCTGCAATAAGTTCCGTTTGTAACGAACTTGTAAGTGTCTGCAATAAGTTCCGCATATAACGAACTTGTAACATTCACGGGTGTCTGGTTTGTTTTTACATCATCGGAGACTGTAAAAAACGGTTTTCAGGAATGCGAGTATAATTATTTATTCATGAACTGGGGTCGTCGTTTCTTGTCACCGCGGCATCGTCTGGGGACTACACATGACACAAGTATGTGCTCAAAGTCTTTGTAGTGAATATGTAAGCATACATAAATGTTACAGAATAAAGAGAAGATTATAGTCTCTTACATAGATTAGACAGATAAAGTAACATGTAGATTCTATCAGAAACTATATACGCCATTTACAATATAACTAATACTTCTACAGCTTTGTTCATCAAAAGTTTCAACAGAAGATAGGATTATAAAAAGAAGTCCGATGCTTAGACAGAAAAGAAGCTATATTTAAAAATAGTTCGTGTTGTTTTAATCAAACAATCTGTAACGGATACTGGCTTCATGTTAGCTTATGTTCGTATATCATACTTCAATAATCCAAAACACCATAGGTTTTATTATTGAGTAATTCTTAATCATAGGGAATTAGATATTCTAATTCGGAAGTTTTTGATTATCTTTAAGCATGTTTAGCACCCTTAAAATACCCTTGATCAGCTTTGAAGAGCTGTTGAACGGATTATAAGATTAAAGGAGATTATTACGATAATTGTGTCGCCTTATTGGCGAACTTTTTTGTTTAAATGAGACATAAGTCGTTTCTTAAGGTGGCCAACTTCAGACACCATTAACACTGAAAAAAAAAAAGAATTAAGATTTCCTTTTAACACTTTCTGTTTTAAGCAGGGCGTGTAAATGAACAATCGTATAAAGATATTTGAATATTTGCGGTCAAACAGACTTAGAATGTTCTCTTTGATTACAGTACAGTAGTCGGTTTATGTAAGTCACTATAAAGGATAGATATTTTCTTTTAACTTTCTTTACATTTGCTCAATGGTTTTTGTTTTTTTGTTTGTTTACACTTTGTTAGATGTGCTTTGTTTTTGTTCAAAAATAAATCTTTGCTTATCCGGCAGTTTAAGATAAAACTACGTTGTACCTAAAGACCTGTTGTAACTAAATTTTATAACTTTTCCTTAAGTGCAACAATGACCTAACTGTTTTATTCTTAGATATTTTGTAGATTTAAAAATATGAAAGAGAGAAAAATGATTACGTACTTGCTAATTATTTTGTGTACTTACATTACAAACTAATTTATCTATAAGTAATAGTAAATAAGTTAATCTTTCAACGTTCATTATACCGAAGACATGTTAATAGATCAAATATCTTTTTTGCTGTTGATTTATTGAACGAAGAAAAAAGGACACTGTCACGTCGAATTCATTTTAAGAAAACCTGGCGGAAGTAATGGAGGTATGTATGAAAAGTAGAAGTATTCCATTCAAGTTATTCCGTTCCCCACCCATATAATTAATTTCTAATATACAATTATCTGCGAACGAGATTGTTAAAAACGTATTTATGACCAAATATTACTTATTTTAACCTGTCATTTACTGCGGGTAATTATAGTTAAATTATAACCCATTGTCCGCTTGAATATTTGTAAATGACAGGGTAATACAACCAATACGTTCTAAAATACAAAGATTTAAAAACAGGGTATTTGCTGCTTCGTGGAGTAAGCAGAAGTGCGTGTGTAATGCAAGTCGGGCTCTCTCATGAAGTGTAATCAAGTAAAATATTTGCAAGAAATTTGCTTTCAGGGTTTTGCCTGACAATATAAAATCAAAAACAATTTTTCCTGTGATCTTGCTTTAGGTAATTTTTATACGGTAAAAGAGCCTGTATGGCTTGCGAGATAAGGCGTGCAAGTCACAAAAAGAAGCATACTATTTGAATGTATAAAATGGTTACATTATGATGGTCAAACAAGCCAGAACAATGAATTCATTAAGTCTCACCTCAATGTATAAATACGCTTTATTTAGGAAACTTTTTTTATATAAAAGATGAGAAATCTAGAAAATGACGCCTCTAATATCGAGAAATGTGTAATTTATGAACATATCTCAATTTTTTTATATCGTATCCTGCTATAATTTGATAAGAGTAATACACAATCTTGTTTCCCTTGAGGGGTTTTAATCACTTTTACTTTTTATCAAGACATTCCAGCACTTGTACGGAGTCTGAGACATGCATTTGAAATCAGCCGAGCAAATTGACAGCTGTATATTGTATTTGGAATGCCAGAATCCATGTTTCGAACTGTTGTGTATCCCAAAACACCTAAATTGTACTGATTTCACCACTAACTTTCCGCTCGGATGCTGTTATGTTTTTACAATAATCATCTAAACTATGGTAAGATACGGTGCCAAACGGATTCTCCAGGCTCCACGAGCTAAATAAATCATTTTAACAGGCCTTATTATTCACTTGATATATTCTACTTTACTTACTGTACGCATGTAGTGTAATTATCACATTAATTAATTACAATTCGTTGTTTTTCAAATACTTTTATAATAATTTATTTATTCTCAACTAGATTATTGTTATACATGCTTTCTGCATTGAACACTCATGCCTTATGCATTAAACTTTTGAATTGTATTTTATAACTATTTCGGGGTTTTTATTTATCGCATCTGTTTAAATATTACCTACACACTTGCATATCTACAGTAGACAATTCCTTGTAATGTTTATAACCTTGATTTTCATTAAACTAAACCTTATTATTTTCAATCAAAACTCTTGCAGTTTCTTTTCGTTTGCGTAAATTAATCAATTTTCATTTATTTTAGCCAATGGTATAAATATTCAAATGTGGCATTTCACAGATTTTCGTATGGTTTAATTCGCCGCTGTTTCTCTGAAGTTATATTCAAATATTCATTGCCCAATTAAGTGGTTAATGTTAAATGTGTCTTTACAAAAATTAGGTTTGAACATCTTATATTCTCATTAGCTAGCAAGCCTCTCTAAATTCCGGTGCACGTTTATTAACATCTCCGGTATAACAGTATTAATGATACTCCAAAGTGTTCCGAGAAATACTCGAACTCAAGTAGGAAAGAAACATTAATATTAAATATATTATCAAAGAATGCTTGAGGTGTTAAACTTTTAACTGATGCAGCGATAATTTTACATGTTTTCAGCAAAATATCAGTTGATTTCTTCTATGTGTGTGCGATTGTTCTAAGGTAACAATTTAGGAAAAAAATTCCTTCGGTGTAGATAAATGTAAAAACATGATTGTTAATGAGAATAAAATTGAATGAATAACCGCTAACAGTGTTTAAATGTTTTTTAATCCTATAAAATAAATGATTGATATTAAGTAAACGCATTACCGTACCCTTGAAAAAAAATGTTATTTGAGTTCAAGGAAATTAATTATGTATTTTGGAATGTGCAGCATTGAAATAAAACATCCGACTCTTTGACTGTTATTGACAGTAAATTATACAAAGGTAAAGTTCTCCGTATCGACACTGTCTACGTTTATACTTTACAACCATTTTGGCATTTTTATTGAACGGATTTCATTTTTAGCAGATAATAGTTAATGTTGCAAATTCCTTCTTTTTTATTTTGTTGTGCAGTCGATCACATAGGTGTACCGTGTTTTATTCAAGTAAAACAAGAAGAAGTAAAAGAAGAAGAAGAAGAAGAAGAAGAAGAAGGAAAAGAAGAAGAAGAAGAAGGAAGAGAAGAAGCAAAAGAAGAATAAAGAGAAGAAGAAGTAGAAGATGATGATGATGATGAAGAAGAAGAAGAAGAAGAAGAAGGAAAAAAAGAAGAAGAATCCAATCTGATTATTAAAAGATGTTGCAAAAACCGCTCAAGCCGGTGCTAGGGGGCGTGAAGCATGTTGCACTTGTTCATTATCCCTCATTACAAACTCAGTCAAACCGAGTCTGCCATTTTCATGTTATTTTGTTGTGATTAATGCTTCCGAGGGATCACATTGTTTCCAGATTTGTAAATGACTAATTTATAATTATGATATTACAATATTTGTTAACTTTGCAAGATGTCGTTTTCTCTTTCAAACATGTCTGGTGTAATCCTTCAACAATGTTTAAATAGATTCAGCTTTAACTTATGTTTAAATGCAATTAAACTTGTCAAGGAAAACAGATGAATAAGACCTTTTTGAACTTGTAAATGAGTTACATATCTTAGCTTGTTTTGTTTTAAATATTAGCATAATATTTCTTATAAGAATGAAGAAAAATAAACTTACTCTTCTTCCCGCTTCGTTATTATGTAAATTCATCAACATGCGTGATAAAGCGTCTGAATGCCTTGGATGATTCTTTTCCCGCTCTCTGACGTCAACAAACGCTTTAGCAAATCTATACCCGTATTCTATATTGTCTCCGCAGCCTCCCCATATAAAGTCTCTATTTAAATCTTTCGGCCTCATGGCCCTACTACACCCACAGCTGCCCAGCTCCCCCTCGCGGCACGACCGGCTGATAGCATGGACTACCCCGGCCGCCGATATAGCGTGAGTAAAAGCTGCCTCCCGGCTCGCTGTAAAGACAAAAAACAGGAACATAATTAAATGAAATAGATAAATAAAACTGTAAAACATGAAAATCCCCCATTAACTGTAACCGTTCTTAGACTTTCTACGTTAAATGGAGATTATTTCATACACAGGACCTATTCTGGAGTATATATATCTTCTGTGACAATGTATCTACATTTCTCTATTTGTTGGCCTAGTTATAAGAGAATTGCACTTTCACTTACAGGACAATTGTTATGTTAAATTTAGTGACGTAATAGCTTTTTGCATGTTTTCATTCTTCTACCTCGTTGTCATTCTTTAATACATTCATATTGCTATAAAATAGAATAATTGAGAATTTCCATTTATAGATATAATTTAGGATATTCACACGTCATTAAGAATCATATTAGATTTATGCTTCAAGTCCTTACACCAGAAAAATGTATTAAACATTCTCGAAAAGTTTGACATCCATAAAGACCGAAATTAAAATTGTTAATTTTCACTTTTGGCTATGGCAGAGACATTTTGAAAATATTTATGAAAATTCCGCCGTCATAAATTATAAAGAAATTAAATCAAACAGAGACAGTTGAGTTTTAGTAAAAAAAATACCATTTTGAAATATTTAAGTACAAATTTGACAGTTAAGGAGCAATGTTATTACAAACAGGGTGAAGTGATGTAAGATGATGATAATATTAATGTCCCATTTGCCTACATCTTTGATTTCTATTTCTTTCAGCAATGATTTTTCATGACCGAACTTCTGAGACATTGATTGATTCGTTCTCTGTGAAACTGGATAAAATATTTAACAAGATTATGCGCGTGACTTTCGTGCTCTAAATAACGAGCTCGTGGAACGAGCATTACACCTTACCGATAATGACAACGCGTTAGTTTTTCGCTACTTTTTTATTAAATGAAATAAAACGTATGTTACTTTCGTGTCAATGTTTAACTGCTGCCAAAAATGCAAATTTATTTATTGTGTTCTTAAATATTGAAGGTAATAAAGATGTATGAAGATAGATAACTAATAAAGAAGAGTTTAATTGCTATAAACTCTATAAATTTATGATATGTTTTTTTTTTGCTTCAATATGTACTTTTATATAAAGAAAGAAAAAGAAAGTGGAGTTTGAAGTACATTGTGTGAAGCATAAACAAGAATTCAGAGAGAGAAAAAATCGGACTCTCTGACTAATTCTTCACAATCCTGACAAATTACGCCTCCTTCTTAACTGTGACACACATATGTAGCTTTCTGCGTCAAAATGTTTTTCTTTTCTTTTTGTGTCAATTAGACAGTCTTGTATGCTGTACGTCGATCCACTAAATGAATTAAGAAGAAAAGGGTCGATAGTAAACTATTTCTATATTAAATTGTACAGGCACCTCATTCTTAGTATTTCATAAAGAAATCAAATCATCTTTATATTATACGATGTCACAACGAGTTGTGGCAAAAAAAGTAAATAAAAAATACCAAGGGTCGTTTTGGAGTGTGTGTGTTATTTCCTCTCTCTCTCTTTACTTATTTAAAGAATAAGTATAAAATTGTTGTTTTTTTTCTGCTCTATATAGCATCTAACGAAACATCAACATCGGGTAGGTAGAGGTACAAAATAAAACATATTTATTGAGAAATTTTATAAAGAAGCGACCTAACATACTAAGACCGTCCGTATATCAGTAGATAATTGCTGTATAATTCCATCATTTGCTTGCTTATAAATATATAATCACATGACTGGGATTTTTTTTTAAATAAAAGAGCAATGTTAGAAGCTGTTTACAAGGAATGAATGTCGCTGTATACGGTGAAAACAGAGAAAACGATAAAAGCTATAATCTGAAGATGATAATAACAAGGCTGTCTTTGAAAATAGTACAGTTGATATAACAGATGATATTATAGTTGGAATATTTTTCGATGTTCTGTCGGATTTCCTAAAAACGCTATTGATCAAATATATTGTGGGGTGTTTTTTTTTCAACGTTGTAAAATTTTTAGCTGATTTACTCACTATTTTACATTATCGGTATGGCTTCTTTAAAAAAAATTAAATGTAGCGTTTAATAAGAATTTCGTGAGAGAGAAATGGTTCCTTATATCACATTTGTTAGTTATTCTTCCTGGTCTAAATTCTGCATGAAAATCACCTGTCATCAATTTCAACTCGTCAGTACTTAGATATATATTATTCACTGGTATACTTTAAAGATAAAAAATAACATTTTTCTTACTCACTCA
This sequence comes from Ruditapes philippinarum, assembly GCF_026571515.1. Classification (NCBI taxonomy): domain Eukaryota; kingdom Metazoa; phylum Mollusca; class Bivalvia; order Venerida; family Veneridae; genus Ruditapes; species Ruditapes philippinarum. The sequence goes on along the minus strand of NW_026856906.1, from coordinate 141,086 downwards.
TTAATATACATCTTAACTATGCAAAAAAAGGAAGGCGACATAAGTGATTTTATTATAATAAGTAAAGACTTTATTGATGTCACTGTAGGTGTCAGTTATAGTGTCTAGTTGACAACCCTGGCATGTGTCGACCTTAGCCTGCCCCACCACGTTCATCTCATCAAGGCGGAAACAGACATTTTAATCATCACTGTCACACATTTTAATGTAATACTTATGTTTGTACAGCTTTTTTTCCCTCCCTCTATATCATATATATATATATCTATATTGTAAGGTGTAAACAAGTGATTGTATGGTACCGTGTTACATTCAGATTAAACATTAAAGTTATCATGATTATACTGATTTTACCGATGTACCTTCCAACCGATACAGATTTATTCGAAAATACGCCCAAGAAAATTCAATCTTTTTTTTTTTAATAAAATGAAAATCAAAACATGCTGGATGCTGTCATCAACGATAATATCTTCAGCAATAAAAATATGAAAATATCAAATTGTTATCACCTAGTCTCGATAATTTCAGGGCAGATGTTTTACTTTTCTAAATTCCAAAACAAGAATAATTTTGTAGATCTAAACACATTGTATCAACACCTTCATTGCGGCACGATTCATCTTTCACAGTATTCTAACCTTGCCAATATGTTATTACTCAAATCTTGAGAAGAATTTTTAACAAAACAAATTAGAAAATTCAAAAGATGAGAGATAATTTGAAATGTTAAATGTTAAAACTGTAGGTAAGCGTTATGATACAAATGTTTGATGTGACGAATTCAGCATTAGAGTTAATATTACCAAGGTTACAGTATTCCAGGTATTCAAACGCAAAAATTGTATTAAGACTTTTAAGTTTATTGAAGAAAAAAGTGTTTTTAAAAACTGGACATGGGTACCATTTCTTTATGGTAAAAAATATTTTTAACCATATCAATTTTACAGACATACATGTACAAATGTGTAACCTGACTTATTTATATTTAATTAATCAAAGTAATCAATAAAGAGTATTGCAAAGGTTTTGTGAGGTTGCGAGTGGTAAACAAATGTGTTTGTGATTTCAGAGAAAACGTTTTAGAATTTTTCATCTAACCACCCAGAAGAAGTAAAACAGAGCCTTAAACCCCGTGATACTGAAAAATAAAACTCAGACTTTCATATGACTGTTTTATATAGAATCGCCATTGAGAACTCTAAGAGAAATTTCTTTATAAACAGTCTTAAAATAATTCTTGCAATGTGGTTTAAATCATTACAAGTTTTTATTTTATGAAGTTAGGGATCAGATTCATTTTTTAGTACCTGACATTTAATGGAGGAATTTCATTGTAGTCACTGAAAAAGAAGTAAAGTTTAGGTAAGGCTGCTGGCCCAGACATGTCGTAAAAATATTTTCTTGACTTCTTAACAACCACAAATAGCTTAATTAAGACCCATGCTTAATTGTTATATAAATTCATGTAAGCTTCAAGATGTTTTAGATCATGTAATATTTATTAAAATAGAACTAAAGATACTTAACTGCCCGAAGATTGAGCAGGTACTTTTAGACTATGCCACACATTGCTGATGCTTTAAATGTGATAATATAATCATCTTTAAATATGTTCCCCACATCCGTTTTTCACTTTCAAATAATAAGATAGTTAACTTCTGTGTAGAAATATCTTCTTTTTTTTCTTCACCAATAATCGTACCGTAAATCTGTCTTACAATATTTTTTGAGATGTCTAATTCTGTAGTAATCAGTCTTCGACAAGAGTTAAGCTGCCAAATCAGTCTAGCAGAACGACTAGACTTGCAGCACGCTTATCTGCCTGTTTGCAGCCTTATTTCACTATAGTGAAGCCGTGCAGTGTTATCATAGTATGTAATCAACATCACCGTTTTCTTCTTGCAATCATAAGGGTATACATCTTAAAGAAATATTAATACCAGAAATACCAAGAGTATATTTGCAGAGCCTTAAGTTGTTACACTGATAGGGTTATCGTTCTCATCTTCAATGCTTCGGCTATAAAATTCCTGGGAGTTGAATAAATCTCCAAACTTCTCGAGCCGACAACGGGATGACGCGAGATTGGCAGGGAACGGTTTTCGGCACAAGTCGTCAAATCTACACGCCGTGATAAAGTAAACTACGGAGAACTATAAAATTCAGTTTAAATCAGCGTAAGACATTAACGGTGGATAATGAAAGTATTTATCTCGATTGAGTATTATTGCGCAGAGCATCAAGTATTTTAGATAAACCTAGACACCTGAACTATTTTTTCATGTTATACCTATCTGGTTTTTGTCGTTTGGTATTTTTTGTGGTGCCGTAATGTATGGTGAATATTTCTCTTGATTTTCAATGTTAAAATGTCAATTAATACACACTTGAACCTGCTCGCTCATTTCATTCTTAATAACTACATAAAATTTTGAGTGGTGTCAGTGGTCCAAATTTCATTAGTTGGACGTGAAACATGCTCACGTACCTTGCTCGAGGCGCCACTTTTACGACTTTACCCCTTTTCACCACTTACACAGTCGAGATTTATTGCATATAGGGCGTAAATCATTAGATATCACTTTCGTTTGAAAACGTTTTGATTCTTAATTAAGCATTCACTTCCGATAAAAAATATAAAAAAATGTAATTAAATGACGTCATTTTTTCCTCTTTTTTTAAACAAAACTTGTAAATTGCAAGCGTTTATGAGCATCTTATATAAAATAGCAAGCGTATTTGTGTTCACTGGAAGGAAATTTTCAAAGAATAAATGCAAGTCATAGCTTGAAAGAACAATTACTTTAAGAATACATTACAATTATTTTATCATCATACTCTCTTGTTCATACTCCAGTACTTAAAAACTAATATTAGCAAGCCGAGAACTGTTCAAAGGGCAAATAATTGCACAATGTTTGAAATGAGAGATGAAAATGTTAATAGCAACATTTGCATGCATTCTTTTGCAAGTAATGATGAAAATTTCTAGAATTGCAAACAGTTAAGTACACATGTTTGTCTTTTACAGGGAGTTGTATCTAGTGATTGTATGTAATTAATGTAATATCAGGTAGGCATATAAAATTGCAATAAAACTTACAAGAGGCAAAAATAAACGTTTTGATATTAGGGTGAAACGGGTTCCTTCTGTATTATCCCATATGTTTCTTGTTATATTCGGAGGAATTGAGCGACGATAAAAGAGAAGGAGAGTCGTTACTTTGTGAAGATTTCCAAGCATTTGTTTCTTCCTCAAGTCATTTAACAAACGTTTCAGAGCCAAAAGCTAATTGTCTGTGCTCAAGTGTTATTGCTTGAATGTGCTGGTCTTAACAATGCGTATTGTCTTAATTTTTAAGGTGAGGTATAAAAAAGGTGGGGATTATTTTAAAGAAAACAAACACTCATTCTGATAATGATTCAATAAAAGAAAAAAAGGAATAACATTTCCTGAAAGTCGTTGTGAGTCATAACAATAAATAACTTCTCATATCAGTGACGTCCGTGAGATAATATTTTTTTTTTATTTTGGAAATAGATAGTGTCAAAACCCGATGTTAAATACCCGCAGAGAGAAGAAACGATCAACTAAAGGAACACCAGTTAATAGTTAACCTGTTGAAGTTATGTAATAAATCTTTCCTGCTTCTGAATTTTGAACAATTTCATTCAAACTTTAATAAATTTTCCGATCATTAAAAAAAAATGAGCTATTGACATAACAGAGTTTGGTCGGACTGCTCGGACCTACTGGCTAGCCTAGCACTACACTGATGACAAAGGCCAATCACTTCCGGTCTCAGGAAGTAATGGGTTTATGTTCGGCTGGATGAACTGTACATAAATACAAGAACAATGACAAACATGGGTTCCCATTACAGGCCAACTTCTATTCAGGAATCGACGAAAGTCACCATGCGATTCAATTGTTAAAATTCATTAAATGTTTGTCATAACAATAATTATTATATAAAGTCTTATTATTTATCTTAATGATTATATTTTTTTGTAATTGTTAAAAGAAATGTCATTAAAAGGTTTTTCGTTGTTTTTTTTCAATCAGTATTTACTACAAAGTGTCAAATTATAATCAATCATTTATAATAATAACATATAGCGGTTGGTGTATGTCTAATCGAAACTCACCAAATATTGCAACAAGTGCATGTTGAACTCTATGATATGCCATTTCAACTTCGGTAACATTTTTTTGTGTGGAAAAATTTGATACTAAAGTTGCATCCAAAGTACAATTCTAATGGATTCTTTCACGTTATTTTAGGTATTCGGTCGCAAGATTAATTATTAAAGGCAAATATACTGCTCTAATTCACCATGCCATGTAATAGATTTTTAATGACTTTTAAATTAACTGTGCTTTTGAGAACAAATCTGCCAAAATGTTGTAACGTGGTCTTATCGACAGGGGGATTTGAAAGTCATACAGTAAAAAGATAGGGGGAGATATATATCTGACAGTTTTACAAATCGTCGTGTAAATGAGCTACCATCTCTATAAAACAGGTTATATCAGTCACTCAACTGTTCACTTGTTGCTATCATATGTAACTCTACCTTAAAATAAGACAGGACTGCCGAATTTCACATGTTGTAAATTTGTTAAAACTGCAGTTTGCTGTTTTTATATACAATCACGGAATTAATGTGCATAGAAATATGCATCATATATACAAACACGTGTGTTTACTGGCAAGCTTTGAAGTCTAAACTTTTCACTGGTTTTAAAAATGCAATTGTTTACATAACGTTGTATTATGATCAGAATAAAACGTAAAGTTTGAAACAAACGTAATGAAACAGTTAAAGCAATGATATATATCTATAGTTAAGATAAATTGCTAGAACGCTATATGTGAAGATAACAGAAACAAGATGATTTCCCTTGCTATAATAATGTAACAAATAACAAATTGATTGTCTACAAAACAATTAACATTTCTGGAAAAAAATCATTTTTGAAAAATTATCTTGCCTTAATAAAGAATCATAAATTGCGAGCAATTCTAAACAAAAAGCAACATGTGCCAGATGGCGGCAGGTGCTTATAATCTTGAAAAGGGAAAGGGAAATCCCTCATGATCAATAAAGGTGAAAATTGCAGACTCGATTTGATTGAATCTGTTCATGAGAAAATTATGGAAGAGGCAACATCCCTTACGCCCCCTCCCCGGCACCGCTTAAGCGGTATTTAGCCTAAACTCATATTATAATTAGTTTCATATCAATTCAGAGCAAAAACTAGAAGATGAATACAAACCTATTTGTAAAACTGGACCAAAAACGGATGAATCTCCTTTTATAGTAGTACAATTCCACCGCCGGAATCTGAACTGGTACTGACACTCTCTGATGCCCATTTGGGCTCCGCCCCCGATACTGGGCATATGGTCACTATATATACCACATAGTTTCTGTTGTCCAAGTGACAATCCTTTAAGTTGAATACACATAGTTTTGGTTCCCACTATATATAAATTTGGATTTTGTAAAGCGTCTAGTCCCGACATCCCTAAATTCCTGCAAACAAAGAAATCTCATATTAATATAAGTAATACAATTAATTAATCAAACAAAACTGGAAACATAGGAAATCTTTTACATAGCAATCGTAAATACCAGTTTGATGTATTTTTTCTTAGCTCCTTGCCACCATTTGTTTCACTTAGTTTTGACATTGGGGGATTAGGGAGGGCTACAGGTTTTCCATATAAAAGAAAAAATTAAATTCAGATTACGCATAATTTCTTGTTTACATTTTACAGAAAACTGTATTAAATATTTAAGCAAGAGCTGTTATAACTTGTGTGTATGTAAATACTAATACTTTAGTGATCTGGAATATCACGATTCCTGGTTCCTATGGTTGAATAATTGAAAAAGAAGCAAAACCAACACCGCCAAGTAATATAAGTAATTTATATTTCCCCACATGTCTTCAATACATTATTATGATAAACGTATTTTACATTCTTCGACAGTGTCAGTCTACGAAACTTTCCCTCCAACCACCTGTGAAATAATTAATAAGACATTTGACATGATGAATTTTGGAACAGTTCTCCTGTCTAACCGAACAAAATGCAGTAAATCCAATCAAGTAGACCTCGCGGAACAATGATGCCGTGCTCAATCCGGCGTTTATGTGCTTTTCATAGACATATATTGCCATTGCTGTGTGTCTGGATTTATAAATACTTTCTGGCAAACTTGCTGGTGGGTATCGTATACATTTACAGAAACTAAACTAACTTCGTCTATTCTAATCAAGTTTACTCTCAGACTTCATCTGTTCTTGAGTCTGCATATAGGTCTGTAGATGGGATTTTACATTCCACAGAATGGTATTTTCTAGTTGGCCGCCAACATGCAATATTTCATCAACTTCATCTGATTTGTCTTTATGTATTTTGTGTATTTGTAATGATGATAATTATACTTGTATTTTCAATTTTTGGAATGTCACATGTTCTTTATATGAGAATACCTTATAATTCACTTGAGCAGACTAAATTATATATAAAACTAACTATTGTGTGATGTACTAAACTTTTTGTCACTGTTGTCCTTCAATATTGTTATAAAACCCTCTGTTAGGATACGCAAGTTTTTGTCTTGAATATCCTTTATTTGTTACTTAGAGATAATATTGACATTATTTTGATGATCTGTATTTAGGGGAGTCGCTTAAATCATTTCCGGGTGACAATGTCTTGTATCTATTTTATCATGTATGTCTTTGTAATATTTGACTGTGTCTGTATCAGCTTTAACTATCACTGTTTGAAATTTTGTTAATTTCTCCTTACATTTTGCGAAACATGCACAAAATATTAAAGAGATAATGCAAACAACTTCTAGAAGACCAAGTCAACCAAGTGGATATATTGTTATTCGGTAAAGGATGGAGACCCAGTACACAGCAAGTAAAATACAACTTTGTGGGACCTAAGCCATTAACTTGTAGGAACTGAAAGTGATTTGCCTTTGTCAACAGTTTAGAACCAGGCTTGTATATACATCCGTGTAATATGACTAGGATTTACACAGTTGGTAGCTCAACTTTTGTATTTAGATAAATATGCATTGTGCAGAATACAATGCAGGACAATGCAGGACAAATCCATTTTACAAACTGAGCAAAGGTTAAAATATGGACAAAGGAACGTCCATCGAGAGCAAAGTGTGAAATTTATTCTATTTATTCTTTTAATTTATATCTTCCGATTATTCTTATTGTCGTAATGTGTAGGATTTTCTTTCCTATTAGGTGTAACTTTAATATATCACATGTAAATCTTATAAAACCTACTTTTGTTAAACCCTTTTGGGCTTCATTCAAGTTGAAATCTGTAAACAGGAGTTGAAACTGGTGAAAACTGACAGGAATTTTTAATTCACTAAAATCAACCAAGTCATTGTGAATTATTATATTTTTTATGAACTTAAAAACCGAAACGTTTCGTTTAAAACAGACAATTTTGAACTGAAAAACATACATGTACAAGTGTTAATACATTTTTCGAGGCTCATAAAACTCGCGATGCGACAAACCTGATAAATACAAAAGGATAGATACAGCGTTAATGTACCCATAATAAACCTTTATTACACAATTTATTTGAAAACTTTGGAATGTGAAAATCACATGTTTGGTGCACGAATTATCTTACAAAATGACAATTCTACTGAAAATTTATGTAACGTTAAACATTTCTTTTTATGTGTGTTTACATCTTGTAATGAGCAAGATTGCTGACATATAAATATTGTAGAACATGATACATGTACATCGTTTTATATTTTTACTTTACAGAATCCGTAAAGAAAGTCCAACACTGAAAAATTGAAAATATTGCAGGCTCGGTTTTATTGAGCCTGTTCATGGACAGTAGTGGTAATTGCAAGCTACCGTCCACACCCCTTGCACCGGCAGCCTTTATATTATATTCACGTTCAAAGAAAACGGAACAGATCCGGGAACATGTATAAATGCCATAGAACACTTAGATATTTCTTAGTTAAAAAGTCGATTTTGTTTTCTTTTCATGAGGAAATTAGCACATAAAATTGTAAGATTTTGTTTCCCGATTATATGCGAGTATTTTAGTATAAATGTGTTATGTTACTTTAAAGTGAATGCGTGAACAGGTTTATTTCAATTATAAGGGCAACATCCTTATTTCATCAAATATTTTTTGATAGTTTATCTGATTAAATTGATAGATTTTGGTCTGTCTAATGTTAAGCGTACAATAAATATATATAAAAAAATGATCAAATATTTTAACACTGTCTGCCGATTATCTGTAGAACAGACCTTGTATCGATATCGTAAATACCCTAATCTAGTGGAAGATCAGGGCAAATCAGCTTTTTTCATAGTTTTTGTCATATTTCAAATTTAGCGGATTTTAACCATCGTCAACTTTTCAACTTTTACGTAGTTGAATTAAAAATCAATACATGACTGGCATGACATCTTGAAGATTTGAAATGTCACAAGAACACAGTGACACACATTTTTACGAATTATTTATTTAATCAGAGGAATTTTTGCCGGTGTATTTCTACTATCTAAATGTCCAGGATACTAGGTATGTTCGAGAGGGCTTTCATTATAATACCCGAAAATCCCATTAATCCGACACTGACATTTTGAAAGTCATCTTTTAACGATTTAAGAAATACCAATATTTGCCCTGTGCATTATGGGGCTAGGATATTTAATTGTGACTAAATTGTTTGTTTACTCTGTAATGTGCACCTTCAATACGGTACCTGTGTCAATCGTATACATAATTATTTACCACGTAGTTGTTGTATATATTACAAACTATACTTCATTTTCTCTTTTGACCCCATGCAGTGATATCTAACTAACCTTTACTCTAATTGGATTTTTTTATATATAATATATTCTGGGGTTGATAATAAATTAGTTTTTAGATTTATAAAAGATATAGGCAACACAATGATATCTCTATTTAAAAACCTGATACCATTTAGCACTTGAACTCATAAAAATTCGAGTTTAGATTGGGGATAGAGATATTTCTCTCGTGTCTTGAACCCTCTGATTGATTTATTTAGACACTTTATGAATGGTTCGTGTTTCTAATGCCTCTTATTAGCTTGCTTTTGTCGAATGTTTTCAAATTTTGGCATTTTTGTATGAATTAATTTAATGGAATGCAGGACAGTTTGTATGATATTTACACGCAGTTTACACTAGACAGGTCCTCCCTATCACCATGTAAAGAGTCTACTTATGTCTTGGTCTAAAAATCTATACATGTTTAAATATTTTATACACTAAAATTGAAAGAAAAATCGACACATCTTTTAAAAAAATGTAAGAAAATTTTAGAAAAAATTAAAGATAAAATATACTTGACTCAGATTATTGCACTACTACTTGCTATGGTTAGATTTTGATATATTTTTTCAACTTTTATTTATCTGGCAGAGGTCTAGAATGAATACATAAATGTGTGATTAAAAATTGTACTTTATTAACAGTTTAACTGAAAATCTTGTCATGTATTTTATTAATTACATCATCTTCTTCATACTTGCTTAAAATTGAAAGTTAAAAAAAGTCATTGCTGATTTATTTTAAAAGGGCCACTGCTAACTTTATACATGTATTCTGAATTTCCATATGTATATAGAAAGTATCAACTTCTCTTTCCATTTCAATAATTACCCAAACACTTACTTTTCTTTCTTATATTCTAGAGGAATTCAAACATTGTTAAGTGGGAAACAAAAAAACGAAAATTAGCTCGAGAGAGAAATTATTGAAAGTTTTATTGAAACTGTCTGAGAGTTTTAACCCAGTTCCTAAACAGAAACATTGTGCTCCACTGTTCTAGTACCATCATATCCTTCTAATACAATGATTAAACCATCAAACTATCTAATCGCAAACAAAATATCGAGGCCAAACCTTCTCCAAGTTGATTCTGTCAGATATTCTTTACCACGGTTGTAAACGCAGACGCAGTGTTTACAAATGATTCTAAAGACAAACAAAACTTTGTAAAATTGTTTATATTTACCTTTTTTTAAAGCAAATGCAAAGAATACATTTGAAGATGCTTTTACTTCCTGAGAAAAATTTGCATAATGAAGTTGTCTTTGCTTTTGAATCATGTGTTAAATGTTTGTACTTTGTTTGAAAAAAAAATACCATGTCGATTGGTGAGAGAATCGTTTTATTAAGTTGTGTTTAAATAAATTAATCAAAGCTAATTTGACGAACCTTTGTCTTCTATTTTAAAGACATAAACCCAGGCTCTATTGACATATATACGACATAAGCCTCTAAGAAAGTCGACTGTAATACATTGTTGTAGAAACTATGTAGCAATTTCCAATATTTATTTGTCTCTGCTATTTATATATTGTTCTAGAGGGCTATTCATTACATTCATTGTTTATGTCCCCACTTTTGTAATTACAAATACTCAAGACTTCTTTGAATGGTAATTGAATAATCCTTTGACCATTTGAACCAATGAACCAATGATTTTGCTTGAGCTAGTGGTAGGATCTTGAACGGTAGCACACCAGTAAAGTCTGTAAAAAAAGGTTCAATTAAAACCTAGCGTCAGACTTTTTTCCATTTATTTTAACGATTATTATTTCCTTACAACGCCCGTACTATGACTAGTTTCGGACTCTCTTTCCATCACTTCATACTTAATAAAATGGTTTGCTTCTCAGCAGTACAAATTCTCGAATTTTTACGAACGAACATTGAATTTCAACAAAAAAGAAAGAAATACTGCATGTGTTCAAAAAAAGTTTTCGTCAACTTTCTAGCGTTATTTTCTAAATCTGTAGATGGCAAAACAAATTGCAATAATGTTTCTTTTCATTCAATACAAAAGGACAAGTAGAGTTATGCATTTATCATTTACATTTATATCACAAGGAATATCTGTCAGCCGAGTTTCAATTAGACGGAGTTGTTCAAATATGCCTAGCTGATTCGCTTAATGATTTAACTGATCATGTATTTGGTAAGGTCAGAAGGCAAAATATATTGCAAATACGCTGACAGATAGTTGTCAATGCCCGGGTGTTTAACAGCGAGGTTTATATTGCGAGATAGCTCCGCTTACAGTTACAAACATGGCAATAGTTGAAACATGAGCGTATTGATGTTAGGGGACAAGTGTAATGAAGTGTGAGCTAGAATATAAGAGCAGACCATGAAAATAAAACATATCGTTTGAAATAGATAGTTTGATTATAAACGTCAAGCTAGTTCATCGACTCTCTGATATAGATTTCTTATTTTCATTCAAGTGTTTGTTTTTCAGTTCGTGGGAGAAAAAATACACAAAAAATGATACTTTTTATATATTTATAAAAACGTGTACTTAAATGAGATATCAATTTTGTCTATTTGTATTTATGATTTGTATGAAATGTAAACAGACTTTAAGACAGATTTAATCAAAAGAAGGTTTGATGTGGATATAATGTTACAAGTTATATAAATAAGCGTGAATTTTTAATGACTTGTGTTAATTTACTTAGGGTAGTATACTGATGTATAATATACACATTAATATTTACATTATACATACATAGTGAAAAGTAACTCTTAAATGATATATTTTCAGAAACATTTACTTTTGTCACATTTGGAATGAATTTGTTATTTTTAATGAAAAAAATATTAATATCGGTAGAATTTGATTTGGCTAGCTTACGCTGATATAATATATGATTTAAAACCCATCGTTAAAGATTATTTTTATGGATTACAGAAACCGTTACATGTTTACTGGGAGTTTCTAAAATATGTCAAATATTTTTTATGAAAACCTTTCTTTATTGAGCAGAATTGTTGGATTTTTGCTGCCTAAATCAACTAAGTGACCACACACATACAAGCTTACTGTCTGCGCGTGTCCGTGTATGGTATATAAGGAAATATTTTTATATGGTATATTAGACAAAACTATTTGACGATGATAATAACACAGCAGGCATCTTACACCATCTCGTGTCTTCTAGGTCATTATGATGCGAATTTTGTCAGGTCGGAAACATATGACCAAAAGCGTTTTTATTTTATACCGGTCAAACAAAGAATTAACACTGGTTATTTCAGAGATAGAAAACATACTTACTAAAATTTATTTATACATATTTGAAGGTTTATTACGGCCAAGTATGAAAGCACAAGACAGTTATATAAGAAAAGGACGCACTTATAAATATGTTGATTGTGAAAGTATCGGTGTAACAATCATAGTGACTGGGACGCTTGATTGTTGTAATAATATGTTGACAGGAATGTCAGCCCTATCTCGTCTTATTAACATTTTTATTGTGTCATGTAAATCTGAATAAATTTAAATTATCTAGTGTATCATAGTTAAATCACAACCTTTGTTTTCATTCATCCTTCATGAGTAACTCTATGACCATTTTGCTTGTTCATCTTAAACTATCACCCCCTTGGTATTTTTTGAGTGGTTTATATTTTCTTTAAAAAGTGTTGATGTAATTGTGGACTCTCATTGTTTTCTAAACATAAAAGGTATGAAGTACATAAAACTGACTAAGTTTTTAGTGAGAATACAGATAACATATCAATCATGACGCCTGGTATAGGGCATATAGTGCAAACACCTCTATATTTTTTATATTATAAGTATTACTTTCAAATCAATTTATTTGGTTGTTGAAATACAACTCTGACATAAAGTGTGCTTCTGTACAAGTATAAAGGTTAAAAAATTGCTTTATATGTAAATGTTTGGTAGAAATTAAAAAGTACATTTTAACATTTCTAAAACATGCGAAAAAGAAATTTGGTAGCAATTATGAAATCAATATTCATATCTAAGTTTGAAGTTTATATCAGGATGATTTGGGACATAAAACTGTAAAAAGAAATTTACATGCGTATTATTATTAAATACAAAGGCAACATCAAAATTAAATACAGTCTAAAAGCATACTAAACCTTGACATCAATATTTCATGACTAACTTCAGAACTCTAATTAAATCGAGTAAGTTTTTTTTTCTAAGACGAGATTATGAAAACAAAGAATATGCATGTTTTGCAGTGTTAGAAATATTTCTAGTGACGTGATGTCAGCTGTAAGGTTTAGAATAACGAGATGTGAGTTTCAGCAGTTCCAGTATTTCATGTTCCAATAGAAACTGACGCGTCCCTGGTGATTAGAAAGTGATATACCCCGGGTGTTGTGTTAATAATGACAAAACCTGACATAAAAATTATATTTCAGATTAGAAAAAAAATCAGCCTCATTATTTCACGTTGTACCCCCTACCTTCTTTATACGGAACATGATCAAGACATTTCCGTAAATAACGAGAGAACAGTTTTTAGCGCTGCAGAAACGCGCACGCGCCACTGATTCTTGGAAATTGTATAATGTGGCAAGTGAGCCTTGCTAGAAGTCTAGGGCCGATTGGATGATAAATAAGCATCAATATTTAATTAAATGGAACTAAAAGAAGAACTTGCGGACTATGTAACAGAGTTACAGTGAAAATTGATACTAACAAAATATTGATTGATGTAATAGGCTATAATAACGAGGCTATCTGATATACGGGGTATGGTACACACTCGTAAATTGTCTTTTCTCCGTTGTTTTAATGCAGGGGCTAGAATGGAAGATGGTATGTTTTGAGCAGGGAAGCAGAAATACTTCATATCAGTTAATAATTTGAACGTCAGAAAAACCTGAACATGTTTGGCATTGTTTTATCAACGCATTTTTCAAAGGGAGTATGTTTTAAAATTTCAGATATAAAATACAGGCAGAGAAAACAACGAGAGAGATGAGTTGGTGGTTAAAGAGGGCACTTGTTTTCAAAGTGTTTGTGTAGATATTTAAAGTGTTTGTAATTGATGTTTAAGAGTTGAAGTGTTTACTATAGTTGTTTAAGGATGCCACTTGCATTTATCATATATCACTCGATTTAATTGAAAATTGTTGTTATGGATTAATTAAAATGGTCCTTTTGTTTCTTAATGTCAAACTCTAGATTATTTTATGTTTACATTATTTTAGAAAAGTACACTAAATCAAATGTTGAGAAAAATCAACATTATTTAAAAGTGGTGAAAAAATGAACAAGCTATTGTACCTAATTGATATAAGGTTCAAAACTCACTTATTTATAGTTCTAAATATTCTATGAATAAAAAAAGGTACATCTATAACAATATAACATCAGTTAATAAATTCAGTAACATACACTTTTCTGTTTTCTGTTAAGTTTAACATAAAAACATTTCATATTGTGTGACTTTAATTTAAAATCACTGATAATACTATTGCAATGTGTGATCTCTAACCATACATGTTACCAGACATTAGGCATCTACAATGTTCTTCCAGAAAAAATGCTTTAAAGTTTGTTACAATTATGCTGCTTTTAAATGCATTCATCTTTCTCAATTATTGCGATGGCTTCATCGCATTTGTTATCATCATTTATTATAAATAGGAGCAATTAACAAATATCTTTTAACAGTAAATGTCAACTATTATTACCACTAAAACTTCATTGTTTAAGAGTATATTTCAACATAAACTCTCACCTGCTAATTCTTATATAACTTGTAAACTATACATATTAAATATCTAGTTTCACTGATTTACCTGCATTGTTTTTTTTTCCAGAAAGTTTAATATGTCCCCCATGTGATGTGTGAGTTCTAATGAAAACGGTCATACTGGCATATGAATTGGTTAAGGGTAAAGTACTAGAGCCAGCAATGTTTGTATAAATAACTGTTTTCATAACAGATTGTTTTGTAATTTTCTCTCTTAAAGAATGCAAAAAATGGTTCTGCTACAATGCAAGGTACACTTGAGATAAATATTGTATCCAAATTAAATTAACTTAATGACAGTCATATTAATGATAACTTTTGTGTATAAATAAATAATCGGCTTTTCTATCCGTACTAGGTACATTGTCAAACATTAAAATGATCGTTCAAACATGACCCGCTGTTTCAATCATTGACCAGTATACAGGAATATTTAATAAAAATTCTCGTAAACAATAGGTGTCAAAAAATCAAAACCATGTTTAAATGTTTAAAAAATCGGGAATGTTAAAATCATAGAATAATATGTCGTGTATTGTTAAATAGAATAATTATTGAAAACGTGTTCATACTAAATGAAAGAGGTACTTTTACAAAAGCAAAAATATTGACATTCTTTCTGTAAAGCAGTACTTAAGCTATAGATAAGTGTTTTACATAAAATCTGATGATTCAATTTATCTATCTATTGTTAATCTACTTACCACCATATTTCATTGAACGCACCGACAGTTCGAGCATGTATCCAAAATATAGTCAATTTTGTAAATAAATTCCACCAATAATTCACTCTCGCCATTATAGCATATCACTTTTAAATCCACAAAGATTCACTTTTCACTTTTTTTTTTATTTTAACTTTATTTTGAGATCCCCTCTTATCTCGTTCTATTTAAACACAGTCAGTATATTAAGCGTTTTGCGACCAAAAAAATCGCAAAAAAAAAATCCCGTAGTGTCTACAGTGTATTTTCTGTTGAAGTTTCGTTTGTATGAACTCTTTTTTCTTATTCGCAGCAACAACTCAATCCAAATTATTTCACTTTCACTAAGCACTCTTCACAAATAATGATTCTGAAAATAAAAATATTTAGAAATCATTTTCAACCGTATTATACAGTAGAACCCGAATAACCGCAAATGTAACGAAACATGTGTTTATTAGATTGAAGCATATTCTCTCTTCTTATTTTTTTTTTTACTTTATAAGCCTTATTCACTTAATTGACACAACGCCTGTTAGCAATATTTAGAGTCCAACGTAGATTCCGTTTTCTGGTATGTTGCAAAATGATTTTTACAGAAAACTATATTAACTTAACAGAATCTTTACTAAAACTTTCACTCTATCCCTGCACAATGTTAGGAGTACTGTGATTGATTGAATTTCTCTCGCGCGAACAGCATATCGAAGCGTGATGAAAGCTTGAATCTGATTGGTTGTGACAAGTAGCGGTTACAATTGATCATAATTTTCTTTCATATATTTTATCCTACTGTTCGCAGAACGGAGATACAAGATTATTCTATGTTCCACAGATATAAACCGAAAAATGTCACGCTGAGTGAGGTAAATTTTCACGTCAAATATATTTACAACTCGTATGTGTTAATAATGTAAAAGTGTTAGATAGGTAAAAATTGAAATCATTCAGCCTGTCAACGAATACATTTAGATTTACATATAGTATATGTTTTATGAACGGTTCATTTTATATGATTATTATACGAGCAAAAACAATCTTGAACGGTTAAGAGAAATATAATTCATTCAGTTTAAATCTTACCTATAACATCTGAATACACCATTTAAGAAAATATTAGAGAATCATGAGTGGGTATATATCGTGAAATGAAAGATAAAACTGAATTAGTTCGATATTGTCAAAGAAATACTTGGTCTAAACAGGCCAGACAACAATAAATCAACATAACTGGGGTCATGAAATAACTTTTTTCTTTTGAAGTAGCGTGCAATTTATGAATGAAAACCACCGATTATTGAAAACCAGGGACGGAATTTAAATCGTGTTTGTTAACAAGGCGCTTTGATATATAATAGACGTTATCTGTCGATCCGTCTTTATAAAATAATCCCATTGTTACAGGAATTTAGAATGAATACGTATTAATTAGCTTGTACATAGTTTTGTCAATCCCTTAAACAAAATTAGTATGTATTGATTTAAATGGTTGATAATTTTTGTCTTTAACATTAATGTTTTGTTGTATATCTACAAATGATCGGATAACCTTTGCCTCTCGGGGTTTGGCAAAGGTACCAAGGGTCTTCAAAGGTTAGTTTAGTTGACGGATCATGATGTGAATCTACGGGGAAGCAAGACAGGGACGTCTCCAGACAGGTTAACGAGACAATATATACACGCCTTAAAATACCGGCTGAAATCTTCTTAATAATTAAACAATCTAATTTTTTTAATTATTAAAAATAACATCATACTTTGGTCTTAGATCTAGAAAGAAAATAATTATAGCCTCAAAAAGTTCATTATTTTACATTTATGTTTCTATTCGGTCTGAAGTCCCTGGTAAAACTTCACGTAAACTGTATGCATCGTGAAATATTGAAGTTGAACTAATCTATAACTGAAAAAAAAAAGATTCACATTAGTTACAAACCTGTTATATATCCTTTTTTCATCTTTAATAATTCAACCTGTCGGTATGTCAACATTTTTTAATATTTCCATAATGTCCTTTACTTTTTAATAATAAAAATGTGATATTAAAATACAGAGATCACATTTAAAGAGCATCGACATGTACATTAGGTTACC
This sequence comes from Ruditapes philippinarum, assembly GCF_026571515.1. Taxonomy (NCBI): domain Eukaryota; kingdom Metazoa; phylum Mollusca; class Bivalvia; order Venerida; family Veneridae; genus Ruditapes; species Ruditapes philippinarum. Next base: position 123,639 of record NW_026856906.1, on the reverse strand, counting down.
CCAGGAGAGCGTCTCTCGAATATTAAAATAATTTTATGGTGTCGATGGTGTTAACGCGAGGTCAGTCCCATTGAAAACGGTTTTAGCAATCACCCGCGGTGAGTGCGCGACAATATCTTATCGCACCATCACTATTTCGTACCCTACAAAATATGTGTTAACGAGCAACAGAATATGATTATAAAATGTACAGATAAAAATGCTGATAAGAAAGATTCAATTACAATTTTCTATTCACGGGAACTTGAAAATGACAACACTTTGTAATTACGCTATTATAATAGAATGACTGCAGATTTAAGCCAGATCAAATAGAACCGGGTTTAACAATGACATAAATACAGGTAAATGAAAAAAATCGTTTATGCCAGGTTATCAATTTATTTTTGTATGCGATTAATTTCATTTTAATGATAAAAGTAGAAATTTACTGAAATAAAATTCCAAACGTTTTACGCTATTTCATTTCACGAGATTATATTAAAAAAAAATTTGTTATTTGTAATTGTGGATTATTTTGGTTTATATTTTGTTTTCGAATTAAATTAATTTTGTGTGATAATTATTTAACTATATGTACATTACTTATGTTATCTTACTGGTGTTCTATAACATCGTCAGTGTCAGAATATATATTTATTGGTAATTAATCAAATAGATAACTTATATTTAAACAAATTATCAGCCGATGAAAAGTCAATTTCCTTTCTGCAAAGATGATCATTATTTAGCGAAAAAAGTCATTTTTTTTTCTCCCAAAAAAAGAAAAGAAAAAAAAAGAAAAAAAAGATATAAATTACAGCTTAAGGTACAAAAAAAGTTTATTTTTCTCAAAAACTAACCTCTTTCGACATTTGGAAAATTTGAATTGCAAAGTAAATTTATACAACTTGTGAATGTCTCGATATAACCGATTTATAGCAGACGAGAGGAAAAGGTAAAAAAGTTAAACATGTCAATTTTACCTAAACAATGAATCAGCATACCAATATAACTCTCACGTCGTGAAGTCTCCTCTATCTTCACATATAACATGTATTGTGTCCCCTTTGTTGTTGTTATTGTTGTTGTCGTTAAATCCCACTGTCTCTGATGTTAGAAGAAAATCAAAACAATAAGTAACGCACTTGAAGAAACACTGTTATAAATACAGATATAAATTATTCATTTGTACCGAGAAGTAAACACATTTACAGTCATTAATGAAAATAGTTTTTGCTAAATCACTCAATTTTTCTGCGATAAGTCATATATTTGTTTTCACCCCAAACTATGCGCTGTCTACACCGTAAGCTAATTATTCCATCATTTTATAACAGCGGTTATAAATGTCTGTTACTCACATTGTGGGAGTTTTAACTTCAATCATTTGCGCGTTTTATCTCACCGCAATTGTATTATTACCTATTAAAGCGGTATCAATGCGATGTTCATTTTCTTTTTTCAATTTTCTATTAACATATAACCACTAGTATTCGATGTAAGAGAGGCAAGTATGAAAAAGAAGAGAGAAAAAAAAACACACGCATATTACGATTTTAAAACGGATTTCCACCCCTTTCTTATTCATAAAATTTAATGTAAATAAGAAAATTGATTGAATAATTATAACTAGACATTTAACAGCTTTATGTAGTCTTTATATATCCCGAGTTTAAAGTTAAAAAACTTTAACACTGAAAAGAAAAAAAAACAGAATGGAAAAAATCTAAAAATATCAAAACTTAAACCTGGATGTGCACAAATTAAACCTATTCATTGGCAAAAAAGAAGTTCTTTTGGCTGGTCACACCTCGAATGGTTTGGTATCAAACCTTTAACAAAATCTTAATCCATTATTATTTCGCTCTGATGGAGCCGAAAACACGATTTTCTAGCTCCAAATAGTCACTGAATGAACGGTGTGAATTTCTAATCAAGTGGAAATTGGACGGGCTTAAATCTCAATCACTGCATTCTCTACATTATAATATTCCATATTACATGTTCACCGAAACGAAATATGTTAATTTCCTCAAATATTTCCATGTTGACTGATACGCTATCTCCTTATAATTAAAAAATAAGAAAATAGAATGGTAATAAGTACAGTCCGCGTATAAACAATCGGGAGAACGGTTTCACGTGGAGTATGGTGACAAATTCGCCACTTATTTCGTCAATTGATTATGCAGGCACACTTGAAATGCATTTTTCAGTCACCACTTACACTTTGTGGTTTATCGCGAAGAAAGTTCATCTATTGCACAGTCATCGGAAGTAATCTAAGGTTATGTTTTGTTTCTAATTAAGTCTGGCGATCATAGTGAAAATAAACGTTTTCAGCAATAATATTTTAGTATCACGTGATTTTTGCATCAATGTTCGGATCAGCATGCTTTCGATTAAATAGAAAATCAAAGTCAAAAACTATAATTATGTACGGTGAAGAAAAGGTTTTAATGCGGACACGTTACATCATAGTTTAAGCTGGCGGACCGGAAGTCATGCTGTAATTTGAAATGTATAGAACTCGGATTTAAAAACAGCACGATTATTTCGTACGTTCTGGTATTGCAGTAAAGTCAATATGTACATAAGTTATATATGCTCATAAGAGGAAAGTAGGAGCCGAAAAAACATATCTAATACAAGAACACCAGACTATTTTCAAATGAAGTAGAAATAGTTTGAATACATCAGGACTTTCTTGTATGGTAAAATTTGGTTAAAAGCAAGCTGTCCTATTTTTCCTATGTTAATTATCTGTTTCAAAAATAACATTTATTATACTGATATATAATTGCAGTAGACATGTTGGAGTCAAACCTTGCTTCTGTCAAGTACATTCGAACTAAATACTATTTCAACTGGGTCGGATGATACTACATATAAAGTCACGTATTCTTCTTCATGTAACTTTTAAAATTGAATTCTGTAATTAACTTTCTAATGCAATTAACGTCTGTATAAAATTGAAAGGGAAAAAAGGAAAGAAAAAACGTCTTCAGAACAATATATGGATTTTTGAATGTTTCTAATAGAACATCAAATTTCAACAGACGGAAAAACTTTTTAAATGTACAAAATATGTAATAAAATCGTGGTAGGTACCGTAAATTAAGGGATTGTTTTAGATCATGTAATCTGGGATAGTCAAAATTATTTAAAAATAGATGTAAGTAAGGCAGAAAAAATAGGGGATAGTTGGGATAGTTAAGAGGGATAGTTCTAAAATGTACGTGAAGGATAGTTTCAAATGGTATATAAGTGGGAGATGATTTTATCAACTGATGATATAAGCAAAAATATCAAAATGGAAATAAAATTATTAAAATGGATTGGAATCTTGTCAGTGAAAGTTTATGTCAAATCTGAGCTGTAGCGCTACAAAATTTTACTATCAAGTTATAAAATATCACATTTAGCCTTTAATTACATTAAATGACGGTTAACTACTACTTAATTGATAATTTTAATAAAATCTAATTTCGACAGACGACGGATATTGACGCTGTCATAACAATTGATGATAAAATCACGTGCGCACGAGACTGATCAATATCTTTATATTAGATAATTAAAATAACTATGACAAAAACATGTGCTCTTAAAATTCACTAGAGATGAGAGACATAAATGCAACATTAAAAAAACGAAAACATTAAAATTTATACGATAAAGTTTGTCAAATGGCCATAGTTATTTTTTGCCATGGATTATATAAATGTATAATTGGTAGAAACTTTTGAGTTATTCCATGGAATGGTCGCTCTGACAGAAGATATACCAGAACTGGGAAGATTTCTGAAGCATATAAATAATGGAAAAGGTAAGTTTAGGTTGTCGGCAAAAGGAAGAACTAATAAGTTAAAAAAAACAGTTATTACATATAACAAATTATTCGTTCTTAATTAATTGTTCTAAGTACCTGAATCAAGATGGACAACGGTACATACTGTAATATAAATCCATGGACGGGGAGATCACTCGAGAGTAATAAAACCCAAAACCAATAATTGTCAATTATGAAACTTTTTGTTCTATCTCACTGGTATTAAATAGGGCAAGATCTCCCCCCCCCTAGCACCGTCTCTAGATGTATGCAATCATCAGCAGTCAGGTTTTCTGCTCGTTAGATATTTTCAAGTTCTTTCGAATTGAAAGAACCTGATTTATTTAAGGTCATTTATATTTGTGTAAATCGTTGACTTATTGTCGGGATATCTAACCGCCGTGGGGGTGTATTGACTTGTGACACTATCGGGCGTATCTTGATGTGGTCGGTGTCAACACTCGACAAAATGACCACTTTACGTGTGTCTACTAATGACCTGACACTTGTAAAACACTCCATCTATGTAAGGTAAGTCACTTACCTACGATGAAGGAATGACCAATGGATAAGATGACAGTTAATCAGTTCAAATCAACGTACTTGTAATTTGCTTTTAAAGTTTTGTTTTGACGGTTTAGATTTCATTTTAAAATGTGTACGAAACGTCGTTTTAAATTTGCTGATTCTTTATTTCTTCTTTCTTTTTTCCTTTCTTTCTTTTCTTTCTTTCTTTCTTTCTTTCTTTCTTTCTTTCTTTCTTTCTTTCTTTTCTTTCTTTCTTTCTTTCATTTTGCTACTTTACTACAAATAATTTCACGCTTAGCACTACTTTCTTCATGTAACAAGCATCTAACATGCTCTTAAACCACTATTTAAACGCTATTAAATTTAAATGCATGTTTACCCTTTCTAAAGGAGTGAAAGAGGTAACAAATAGATTGGTTTCTGAGGCATAATGTGCCTTTAAGTAAATTTCATTTTTCAAACAAAATATATTACAGACAATTTTGTTCTATGGAAGATTTATTTTTCAAATTAAATTGTTAACTTGTGTTTTGTTTTATGAACATTAATACTAAATTACTACAAGTTAACAAAGAAACGAATTAATAAATAACATAAACAAAACAGGTATGCCAGATTTAAGTACCCTAAGGTTGAGTATTTCTGAAACAACCACACAACGTACAGTTTTATACAACTTTTTATTAATCAGAGAAATATTCTAACATTACGAAACACCAGTGTGGAATATTAAATAGTTTCAGTACCAATTAATCGAATACTTGCACCTAAAAGCTTATTTGATTGTAATAAAGGAGAATTAGTTCAGAAAGTAAACACCGAGTCAGCTTGTTTAAATTAAAAATGATCTAATATACTTACAATGTATATTGATGTATTAAAGGCATATGCCGATGCCATTCCTTTAAGTTGGGCCCATTATCTGGGACGAAAACGAGATTTTTAACTGAAAATTCATCATAGCATTACTAGGTTCATTCACATTAAAAATAATTAATAAGTTTCTGGTAAGCATGTATTATCGGGAGTCAGCATGACATAGCATTAATGCCTCTCGTAGATTAATGAAATATTTTATTGCTCTATGGTCCTGTACACCTTAATACATTTAACCTATTACACCTTTTCCGAGTCATATACTTCTATTGTAGTTTTACTATTTTAACACGTTTCTATCTACCATATTAAGCAATAAGTTGAAAATTAAATAAGCTTTGATTTCACTTATTTTCACAGCGTTTGGTAGTTTTCTTAAAACGCTCAATTGTTATAAATATGTTTAATTTATATAAATGTGTTTAAAATGTGCAGAATCTACGTCATAATTGGTTGTTAAAATATTTCATTCTGTTGAATTTTCATACTAAGTATAATAAATCCTCAAAATGACGTCACAAAGTGAACTAAATATTTGGCATTTTTCTTTTCCTTTTTATAGTTACATTTTAAGAAAATGTATTATTGAATAATGTTTAGTATATTTAAAAAAGAAACCTCACAAGGCGACAACTTTATCATTTCTAAGGTTACATTGGAACTTTGAGAATTTTTTTTTAATCAAAATATAACAAGGATCGTTTCAGTTGTAACGAGGATTCTGATTGGCTGACACGACAATAAATGAAGAAGGACGATTTGCATAAGGACAACAAATATCGGGCCCGATTTCACTTATTTCATCTTCATCCAAATATTGCCCCATATCAAAATATGGAATAAAAGGTGAAAAATGTAATGAATTGCAACATCCTTTCGCTCAGACATAGTTTCGACAAATACATGAAGTCAATCAAATGTTTGTTTTGTTCTCCATAAACTCATTTATCAACTCTTCTGAAATAGAGGTAAGCAAATGTTGCCGTTCACTCATGATTGTTTACAAAGTACAGTGAACTTTTCTTACGAGAAGCACCGTTTCCTTATCTACCCATCCATTAAACAATAACTTATGTGAAGTTTGCATATCAAAAGTTCCAGCGTCTGTGATTGAACATGATGTATTACGTCATACAATAACTTCCGTCTATTTTGTGATTTATCATGTATATTTCAAAAGTAAAACTAACAAACAATGAAACAAATATTTCTTTTTAGTATCAATCTTACATCTCATCCAATGTAATCATCTTGTTTTGTTTTTGTTGTTGTTTCTGTTGTATTTTTAACCGTATAATTGTAATTTACTGAAATATCAAAGTTTCGTGATGACGCCAAAAGGATTTGATTCTGTATATGTGATAGTACCTCTTAAACGCTTTGAAAAATCAAAGAACAGAATAAAATGAAAGAAGAAAACGCCTCCATATTTTCAGTTTCGTACCATAAACATTAAATCAGTTAATAACTTGAATGAAGCATTACATAATCAAAGCACAGAAGGCGCTGAATTTGTTTGGACTACTTTCGGCATTTGCAAATAAGAACATCAGGGTCTGAAATTTCGCTACCATTATTTGTTTGGTCTGAGCTGGGACTGTACCTTATACCCATTTGACGAATATGTTTAACATACACTTTATCTTCTGCCCCAGGTCTGAGGACCCAAACAAATAAAAATAACCAATGTGTAATTTAAACATGCATACGTTGTTCATTGTGCCAACTTAAGTGTAAACACTTCATTAAATATTCATATTCTTGTAAAATTTACAGGAAAGGAAATCCATATACACTAAATTAATATTTTAACACGGGTACCTTATATCCATTTGACGAAATTTTTAACACGAATATCTTAAAATGACTTGAAGAATATTTTAACACGGGAACCTTATATTCATTTGACAAAATATGTTTATCACAAGTAACTTATATTCATTTTACGAATATGTTTAACACGGGGACCTTATATGCATTTGACGAATATTTTTAACACGGGTTCCTTATATTTATTTGACGCATAAGTTTAACACGGGTACCTTATAATCACGAGACGAATATTTTTAACAATCACTATACAAATATTTTTAACACGAGTACCTTATACTCATTTTATGAATATGTTTAACATACACTTGACGAATATTTTAAACATGGGTAACTTATATTCAGTTGACGAATGTCTTTAACACGGCTAACTTAAACTCACTTGACCAATATTTTCAACACGGGTACCTTATATCCATTTTCCGAATCTGTTGGAAACAAAACGGAGTTTGAATGAAGATAAATAATGGTTTGTAATAACCGCAACCTTCTAAAATCCATAAAACCGATGAATTGTTTGTTGTTTTCCCAATAGAAGTATACGAAGAAGAATCTAAACTTAAAAAAAAAACAAATAAAAACAAACTTTTACACATTTTTAACACTTAAAGTTCAAGTAAAATCAGGGTCTTTCAAATTCTAATGGAAAGACCCTGGTAAGATGAAATGATTTAATGTAGATATATTTACATGTAGATAATTCTTTGTAAAGAAATTTGGAAAAATAGAAAGGAGTGGCCAGCGACCTTCTACTTCAGAGTTAACTGGGACACTTCAGTTGATTTATGATCAGGTACTTAAGCCTGAACTACAAGAGAAGTTCCAAGAAAGTTAGGCATTTTTCTCTGTGAAACATAAATTATCCTACTCTCCAACCTTTGAACCGAAATATAGAAGAAAAAGATGTTGTAGTAAAGGCACACGAAATATTTATATGTTTGGCGAACAAGCAAACAAAATAACAAAAGTTGAACCTGATACTATTAGAATCAAATACGGTGTCATTTTGATTAAAAAATTTTATGATGCATTTTATTGCAATTTGTCATGGAATCAATTTTCCAGGTGATAACAAACAATGAGTAAACGAGTGGTGACTAATCACCCAAATCTGCAGAGAAAAATCACAAAGTTGATTGTAATTATATTGAAATCGATATAGTTGATGTGACAAGAAGAGTTTTACATGCCGGGAAACAGTCAGCGTTTTACTCACACTGACTTTAATGAATAGTTATTGGTCTGTGTCATAAGGATATTGCAAGACATTGTCTGGTACTCAGCTTTAATTCCGAGCGTCTCTGTGATAATTTAATGACAAGCGTCTGGTGACATGTTTTTCTGAAGAATGTCAGTGTTGAACTAATTTAAAGTAAAACTTGTCAACTGTTTTCTGTAACAGTACGTTTCTTCCCTTAGCAAACGATTTTGTTTCTTGATTAAGTTTTGTTCATGTCAGAATGGTTTATTAAATCGTCATTATCCAATAGTTCTAGGTTTTCAATAAGTCGTATTATTTTGTTGATTGACTTTGCAATGAGACGTTTCTTTGAAAAATATATTAGAGAATAGTGAAATCGTTCGATTCTCAGAAACAAAACATTAATGTGACGCCTCTTTATTTTGTTATTTTCTGTTATTTCTTTAAAAAAAAACGAAAAAATAATCTCACAGAAAGTCTAACACCTTTGCATTGCTTTACATATATAAATCTATATAAAATCTCAGATTTATTTACAGTAAAGAAAAAATAAATGTCTTCAAGGAAATATAGATTTAAATAAACCAGCATCAGGTCTATTGTCAAGCGTATATGCTGTTCTTGCAATGCTTTTTATGGCCAGGCGGTGTAGCAATGTTGTCAGTTGTATTAATACATAGATTCATGCGTTATGGAATATCTAATATTTTTTTATATGTTAGTTAAAATATTCCATATGCTCTAGTGAGCTAGTAGATTATAAAATGATATCTCAAGAAACTAATTTGTCATGGTGTTTAAGTTAGAAATGAATGTTCACACATGATATAGGTATCTGAAATATCATCAAGGATTCGTTTAAATGATGACGGTACGTCAGCTGGTACGGTATCGTACCGTATCGTACCGTAATTACTATAACAACAAAAAAATGTCGTCTGCTGGCATTATTCAAACAGTTAAAATCATCTTAATAATTATTATTATAATTGAAAATATTTTTGATGTAATATAATGATATTAAATAAATTGTATATGTATATAACAGAAATATCAATCTTTGTATGGTAAACATGAAATACCTTAGTTATAAGATCGCTTGAGTTGAATCGTTTTAGTGGTGCCAGACCATTTCTTTTATAATTATGTAGATTTCACACACACCCAGACTGGTTATCATTTGATCACAGTGCATATGATGTGAAGGATTGAGTAGGGAAGATCAAATTAAAAAAAAAACAAAAAAAAAAAAAAAACAACAACAACAACAACAACAAAAAAACACTATACAACTGTATAAAACATTATAATATATAGATAGACATCAAGAGAAACTCATTATAGATTTTAATTCATTTAATATATGACTTATTTTTGTTTATTTGTTTTCTTTTGTTTCTTTCAGATGTTTCAAATACACACCACACCTTTGCGGTTATTACAAATGAGAAATATTCGGATAATTTCTGTTTTTATTGTTATTGTCTTTGATGGGATACATTTATAAAACAAAATTTTCACCATTTATCTTTTATTGATCAAGACTGGATTTTGGCTTCAGTGATTTTAATGCTGACTTTGTCATGTTATAAAAATTTTGTGTTGCTCACCCTTGGTGGTCATTTTAGAGTGTTTTTTTTGTCTCTCTTTAAAAACCAGTCATTGTAAAAAAAAAAAAAAAAAAAAAAAAAAAAACTAAACTGGGTGTATAGTCAATGATGTGCCGAAATTAATAGATGAAAAGAAATGTGAAAAAAAACGTGAATCAAATTCAACAATATTACAAAGAAATTCCCATCGTGACAGAATTGGCTTTTAGCATGTACTCCAAAATTCATAAAAGAAATATTAACTTTAATTTCATGACAACCTATAATTCCTTTGTTCACCAAAGGCATCATGTTAACATCACAATGTTGCCAGATTGGAGAAATGAGAAAGATGGAATCATTTGTCTTAACATCATAAAGAAAACGTGAATAAAAAGAGGATTTTCAAATTATTTCTATAAATACATGATTTATTTTCATCTGGTGAAATGAAAATAAATATTTCACGTGTGGCGGAAGTGAAATATGATAATTTTCACTAAATGTATTAAATGTATTTATAGAAATGAATCTTGATTTTCTTTTTAGTATATACTTCTTTCTCTTTTTTGACCTTACAATTCTTAAGACTTCTCCTTTAATTTTTGTGTACTGGCTGAATTAAAAAGAAATAAGTTCGGGTACATCAGTCAAAATACGGAAAATAATTATGTGAAAAATATTTTTTTACAGTGAAAATACGGAATATTAAAGAAAACACGCATTTTATTTCATCAATATTTTTTCAATATTTCATTTATACGTATGTAATAAGGTGTTTTATTTTGAGAAGTTCTGTCTACTTTTCTTTGCAATGGAAGCTAGCAAAACTTATATCTAGATATGTTTTACATATTTGTTATTATTATATGTCATCACTGCAGATTAATATTTAGCTAGATACATCTCAATATACGAGAGAAATTCTGTCGTTATCTTATAGATCTTCATAGATTGTCGAAAATATCTGCCAGTACATGAACCTTGTAATAAAATAAATTCTAAACATTAATCTATGTCAGTGTCGCACTTCACTGTCAATTAAATTACCAGAACATGTTACTACTGCCCCTGTAATATAAAATGTGACATAGTCTAGTTGACACAATATCTATAAAATGTTGAGAAGGTCAATCTAAAAGATTATCAGAACAGATTCTAAATCTGTTAATATTGGCTTCTTGTACAGAAGTAACCCGTGTGTATCTAATCTATAATTAGGTAATAGCCAATGAACGTGAATCTTTCTTAAGCACCCCTTTGCACACTTTTACGGATGCTGGTAAATTGGCAATAAAATCGTAACGTTTCCCAAAATAAGAATTTTATTTTGTTATATTTATATTTAAAAAACCCTAATTTTATAAGACCAAAACCAATAACCATTGGTTTTTAAATCAATAAAAGTTCGTGAAATACTGAAATCCTTGCTTCACTTGACTCGTATAGCTATATATCATTTTCTACCAAATTTATAAAAATACCAAACATAATTTAGTTTTATAAAAAAATATGAGTGATTTATCAAAACATAAATTATAAATTCATTTTGAAAAAAAAAGCAATTTGTTATACGGCAATAGAGCAAAGAATATAAAAATAGAAATTTATTCAATTACATATTATAATATACTAATTTATTCTGTTTATTAATGTCTCGCGTTCTCATGGTTTAGTTTGAATCTGAATGTAAATTTTAAAAGTATGGTGGATATAACAACAAATTGCTTGGTCGGCAAATTATATATTTTTTTACAGGAAACGTGCGTAAATATAATTATCTTTAATTGGACGTCAATGAACTGTCAGTTGATATACACCATTTACATATTTGTGCTCTTTAATTGATTTTACGAGCCATGAAAAAAATTCAGATTAATTTTTTTTCAATCATTAAAGGTTCTTAAATAATGATTATAATTGATATTACGTCATCTCCTGCAAAGCTTATCTACAGGTTTACGCATGCGTGAATATGCACAGGCAGTTAATTATTCCAATGCTGATTCCAGGCTACAAATTGTTAAGAGTATTTACATACTATTTCATTAAGCATGAAATAGTGACTTGATGAACCTAGAACCAACATATAACTGGAAACACATCATTTAACATTAGATATATTGAGTTGTCGTATCACATACTTCATAATGATGAAAAATGGTTTGAAAATGTACGTGGTTGATTTATGATTTACGGGATGATTCCTCTCATAAATATGCACGTGGTGCTATTTTTAACAGGTGTGTCTTTTACATGGCACCTCTTTTCTATAAAACATGACACGTGTGATCTTCCTCTATCAGACGATTGCATCTTTGAAAATACAAGCGTCTGTAACGATAAGTAAAACGTAGGGGTGGTATCTAGTAAGGTGCAAGCATGAAAACTGGTGTCCTTTAAACGGTATATAACACCTGCGCTATATAGATATCATAACCACGGTCTCTTATCTCTGTTTTGCACATTCGAACAACAACAACAACAACAACAACCACATAAACAACAACAACAACAAAAGTAATAAACAAGAAGTATCTTTAAAAAAAAAGATACTCGGCCGAAGTAAAACTTGTTAATTTGCATATGTTGTTCTTACGTATAATATAATAAAATAACTGTTCACTAGAAAATGTAATGAGATTGAATGCAATGTATAATGTTTTGTGGGAGGAAGTATTGTTAAACAGAACTAAAAAAATCTGAGCAATTTAACTATTATCCTGTACATTTTATTTTAGAACTTTCCTTATAATGTCAAGCACTATCCTTTACATTTTAGTTTAGAACTATCCTTATAATGTCAAGCACTATCCTGTACATTTTATTTTAGAACTATCCTTATAATGTCAAGCACTATCCTTTACATTTTAGTTTAGAACTTTCCTTATAATGTCAAGCACTATCCTTTACATTTTATTTTAGAACTTTCCTTATAATGTCAAGAACTATCCTTTACATTTTAGTTTAGAACTTTCCTTATAATGTCAAGAACTATCCTTTACGTTTTATTTTAGAACTTTCCTTAAAATGTCAAGAACTATCCTTTACATTTTAGTTTAAAACTTTCCTTATAATGTCAAGAACTATCCTTTACATTTTAGTTTAGAACTATCTTAGAATGACAAAAACTGTCCTTTACATTTTATTTTAGAATGGCCTTCCCTGTAAATTTTACAGGATGTCAAACTGATTTTAGGCCGGCTTTCGGCCGAAAAAACACCAATAAATAAACATATAATATTAGAATTTTTTACTCCATGCTTCTCCTCGACAATGACTGACTCCGAGCACTCGTATTGCGTTTAATACATCATAAGTCTCGGATTTACCCCTAGCATAATATACCCCTTATATAGTAATAAATAAGAGCAGTATCTTATGATAATATAAAAAATAAAGAAAGAACACATGATCTCTAAACTGCATCAGTCATAGATTAAAAACTCCAACAAAAAACACAATATCTCATATTTGACCTTGTATTTGTTTGTGTGCGTTTCCGATTTTTTTTTATCATTTCAAACGAAACAAAACATAATTATGTAAATGCTATGCTGTGTGAAGGATTTTACTAGAAAAACCAGAAGATTATAAAAAATGAAAACACCTTCTTATCCAGAGTCTTAATCTGTTTTAAACAGTGTCAAAATAAAACTATAAATAAATAAAAAAAAATAGATTTTCACATAAAAAAACCCTGATATTAGTGTCGATATTATTGTGAAGTCACAAATTGGTACATATATTACATATTTATGCTAATTATCCCGTTAAAGCAAAAACTGGCACGTTTATTACATGTCAAAGTGAAGATAAATCATCACAAAAAAACCTCATATAATTATCGCCATGATTAACATATTATCAAACTATCAATTTGAAGGGAAAAAAACTACAGCATTAGATTTTCAGATTTTACGTTATAGTTACATGTTAAAGGTTCCGTGACTCAACTTTTTTTTATGTAATTTTTCAATAAGAAATGAATACATACATTTTAATGATTACATATAATGCGAATAAACATTTGCAGGACATATTTAACATATAATTGGATGTTTGGAAAATTGAGTAAGAAGAATAATTATATTCATATATAAAATTTCACTTAAGTGTTGTTACATCCTTAATTACAATATACAGGATCTTTGAATTCAATTTTGTCGTCTCAGTTTGGCACACACAGATCAAAGACCAAAAAAACAAACAAAAAAAACAACATTAAAAAAAAACAAAAACAAATACCAATAAAATGCGAACCAACCCTATAAGTATAGTAAGAAATAAAAATGACTTTGCACACGGTATACTTAAAACATCATGAAATATAAAATGATCTGTTAGTAATTGGGTAACAGTAACGAAGCTGATAAAATGGTCATTCTAGCAAATTGTCTGACAAGTGATAACCAGACGTCAATTACTCTTGTAGCTATCTAAATATATACATGTACTTGATTATCATGTAATGGTACTCTTTTTATTTTGTTTCGGAAAAGAGGTACCTGTACGTGTTACGTTGCTACTTAGCTCCTTCTGATATGCTATTTATCGTATAGCATGTCTTTGTAAGGAACATAAGGTTCAAAAGCGATTGAAATATTACTATATATCATTTTCCAATATACCCTTCACCAGTTCTCACAATGATTGTATATTATGTATTTATATGTCTCATATTTATGTTCTTTGCACTTATCTAGTGGGTTTCTTTTTTGTACTTTGTATAGAAATTGGAAGGATAAAAGCTTTGTATGTTTGGTAAGAGATTTAAAAAGATTGGTTTATTAAATCTATTTACTAATTAATTTATAATTATCTCATTCTCGTTATGTACATACTTTTCTCATTATGTGTTTATTGAACCGCCGAACATGGCGATGGACATTGTAAAATGTTTTTGCCAATAAATATTTTGAATCTTGAAAAAAAAAATCTTGTTATACCCTATTGTATATACTGTAAAAAAAATGTTGTGGTATAAAAAACTGAATCCGTACAAACAAAAGTTTGATTATTTAAAGATATCCTTGGCACATATATTATATCATAATAGATGGTAAGTTGTCACCTAGGCATGAATATTGACAGACAATTATCTCATAGTTGTCATATAAAACAGTGATTAATCCTGGCTATAAATCATCCATTATATATGTGATGTTAAACATAATCAATTTCCTACACCAAGTCTACAGCTGTCTAATATTTACCTATAGTCTTACATGTCCTTAAATAACTTAAGTTTTACATTAATTAATTATAATTATGCAAATGCAATTTAATTTAATACCTTTGTACTACCATATTGATGTAAGACAGTTCATATATTTTAATAAATCATAAAAAAATCCTATATCAATATAATGTCGACACTGCCACACATTATATGTTGATGATGTTTTTACGTTAGGGGAAACACTCACTTCATCTGATTAATGAATTTTTAATTTGTATGATAGATCAATTAACAACTATGTTTATTCTAATACCACACTGTGAGTATATTAGATTCTTTATAGTTTCCCTCTTTGTAGTATATTCTTGCTGCAAAATAAAATACGTATGCATTTCCTCGTTTTTTGTTGTTGTTTTCTTATGTGTCTAGACCAATGTAGAACATATTTTAAAAAGATCTTTTTGCACATTTAAGGCAACGTCAGTGTTATAACTTATCATTGGTTCATCCTCTAATTTCACGCTTTTCTTTAAATGAACAAAGACTAAGAATATAATTAAATTTCTACATAATCTCCAAACAAATCAATCAATTCTTACAAACATTTCAAATTAGTATCAGAAAGATGCGTTAGAAAAAATCCCGTACGACTTACACGATAGCAAAAAAAAAACTGAGCTCAAGACTAGATTCCGAGATGTAATTGCCGGAGGTTATTTTTGTAGCAAGGCAGATCTACACATAAACGTAAGACAATCAATCAATCAATCAATCAATCAATCAATCAATCAATCAATCAATCAATCAATCAATTTATCAATGAACAAACAAACTCACAAATAAGAATATAAAAGAAAGAAAATGAAGAAAGGAAAAAATCTTGCTGAAAATAAATCTCATTCAAATAGATGTTAAGGAATTAAAACAGGTACACAAATAAAGCGAAAACATAAACAGTATAATAATATTAGTCTTTAAATAAAATATTAAAACTAAGTACTCACAACAAACTTTGTGCGCCTTTACACGTTCCGAAAATTTCGAAAAAGAATATGAATTATATAAACAATGAATAAAATCAACTCTGTAACTGAAGCGATTCAAAAATATGAAAATAAGTTTGTCAACAAACAAGTGTATAAAAGTTTATAAACTACTGAAATGTAAATGTTATAGCTTTAATAAGGTTATATTGTGGTATATTGAGGGGTGTCAGAATTAATGGTCTCTCCAAACGACAAGCATTTATTTTCACAAACGGTTGTATCAAATTTTCATGGGCCCAAAAAGAGAGAAACGATCACATTCTTTTCGTTAGTAATGGACAAATAATAACTTACAGTAGTTTTATATGTAGCTGATTTATACTAATATCAGCATAAAGTAAATTCTTCAAGTTTTAATGAAAAAAAATATGTATAAAAAATACTGACTATAATGTGATGTATTCAGATATTATTGGTATTAAACTGAAACATTAAATGTAATAAAGGTGACACGTCATACACACCGAATAATGAATGTTTCAATGAACTACTTTATTGGATTTATTTTTCAGCTAACTTATTTTGCAACAGCACATTTCAAGTTATATTGAAGCAAGATTCTCAAAACTAATCAATTAAGTTTCATCTTGAGCATTAATTACACTCGATTTATTGTAACAAGGTGAAACCTTAAACATTTGCATCAACAGTTCACGGTTAGAGATTGTTTGATTTGAACTAAAATCCTTTGAAATACTGTAGTAACAAGTTTGGTCCTAAACAGAAGTGAAAATAATTTGGTTTGAAAGGGTTTATTATAATCAAAGTTTAATTATTCTTTTGAAGTGTTAGAAGTCGATCATTTAGTTGTTATGACACATAACTAACAAGTTGTTTTAATGAACATAATTTTTTGGTACATTAAAAACAAAGTGTATGAAAATCATGAGAATAATTACAGCTTTTGAGATGTGAAATTGAACGCATTCATTTAACCGTGATCACTGGAACATGCAATCTTTCATTGATAGAAAGTATGAAAATTTTGCAGCTTTTTCGTATGCAAAAAAGAAGAAGAAAAAAATACCACACCACAAAAAACAACAACAAGGCAGTTGCATTACCCTGCTTTACCCTGCTAGCAGACATTCTAACTAACAGAATCATAATGTGATAATCCATGATGTAATTTTATAATATATCATCTTTATTACATAACACAACTTCTGGCACACACTTTGCTTTATCTTATATAGAATTATGTCTACACGTGTCTTCAATGGGCTTTGGTTTTATGGTCAATTTCTAAACTGAAAAAATAGCTCCGTTCTCCCATTGTTGTTTGATTTTATAAGTATTATCTAATAATCGCAAGGTGCAAGATCGTTTGGATGATATATCGCAGGAATAAAGTGATTATCATGAGCCATGTCACGACAAAACCAACATAATGGGTTTGCGACCGGCATGGATCCAGACCAGCCTGCGCATCCGCACAGTCTGATCAGGATCCATGCTGTTCGCTAACCAACTCTAGTACAAGTAGAGAAACTGATGGCGAACAGCATGTATCCTGATCAGACTGCGCGGATGCTGGTCTGGATCCATGCTGGTCGCAAACCCATTATGTTGGTTTTGTCGTGACACGGCTCAAATGACAATCTGTGGTCTATGGTAAAGGTGTTTGGCCACAACTGTTTGATATTATGTTAATGAGCTGTCAGGTAAAATGAACAACAACAAATGTTTAATATACTGACGACCACAACAGCACTACTTCCTGGTGATAAATATGTGAAGTTAAATGTTATATGTGCTTAATTAGACAACAAGAAATTGACAAAATATTGTAAGTGGTTAAGCGTTAAAATGATTCTTTATACATTGTATATTATTCATTCGGAACAACACGTATGAGATGTATGATTTTTTCATTGATTCAAAACGTCATGTTTGTATCAAATATATTACAATTATAGTAAATTGAGTAGAAGCAGACATATATCTAAAAATGATTATAAAAAATAACATTAATAACACTCACTTTCAATAACATTTTTTATTCATTTAACAATACCGATCTGATATAAATAACTATGAAGTGTTCACAAATATTATACTTAAATAATGCCAAATTATGTTTGATATGTTTGTTTGTTTGGGTTTTATGTCACACTGACACAGTATAGGTCATTTGGCGACGTTCCAGCTTTACTGGTGGAGGAAGACCTCAGGTGCCTTTCCGTGCATTATTTCAGGCACGAACGGGTACCTGAGTAGAACCACCGACGTTCCGTAAGCTAGCTGGATAGCTTCCTCGCATGAAAGAGTACAAAGTCCCTTTCGGGATTCGAACCCACAGCGGTGAGGGGCAAGTGGTTTGAAGTCAACGACATGGCAGCTGACCAGACCGGTCAAACCTTCATTTTAAAACAGTCAAAAGCCGATATTTAGGAAAATTACGATTAATACTTTTTTTTAAATTGGCCGCTAACAGTAAAGAGTTCCGACAGACTGCAAATATGTGAGATAAGACTGCTCATATGAGTGGTGAGATTATTTATTTGTGTGGTGATACTGCACATATATGTGATGAGATTGCTCATACGTGTTGTGATGTTATTATTTGTGTGATGATACTGCACATATGTGTGATGAGATTGCTCATACTTGTGGTGATGTTATTATTTGTGTGATGATACTGCACATATGTGTGATGAGATTGCTCATATGTGTGGTGAGGTTATTTATTTGTGTGGTGATACTGCACATATGTGTGATGAGATTACTTATACGTGTGGTGGGACTAGTCATATGTGTTGTGAGAATGCACATATGTGTGGTGAGATTGCATATGTGTGTGGTGGGACTGCTCACAAGTGTGGTGAGACTGCTTATATGTGTGGTGAGACTGGTCATATGTGTGGTACGACTGCTCATATGTGTGGTGAGACTGCTCATATGTGTGGTGAGACTGCTCATATGTGTGGTTCGACTGCTAATATGTGTGGTGAGACTGCTCATATGTGTGGTGAGACTGCATATATGTGTGGTGAGACTGCATATATGTGTGGTGAGAATACTCATATGTGTGACGAGACTGCACATATATGTGGTTGGATTGCTCAATTGTGCCACTGATAACAAATAACAATTAATACATGTTATAACAAGTGCTGGGCATTTTTGACTGATGTTAATCTGCACATTTCAGTTTTGAGTACATGTATTTAATGAAAAATATGGAGGTAAATTTTTAACAAGGTAAAGCAAAGTTCCAAGTACACACGCCCCCACAAAATGTATGCATGGAGAGACATTGATAAAATCTGCAAATAACTTGTATAAAATATAAATATTCTTGTTATAGTTAAAAAATATGAGATCACACATTTGGAGATTATTTATTGTATTTTTATGTCATCATTAATTTAGTTTATAGTGTGTAAAACATATTTTGAGCATACTTTATTGTATTTACATCAATCATGTATTTATGATCCTTCATTGTGACCTGTAGAATGCCTGTTGTGCATTCAATGTTGGTGCAATGTTTCGTAAAATTGATGTAAACGAAAAAAGCAAAAACGAACGACGCTTGGAACCCGTTTTTCCATTTAGTATTTGACTTTACTTCTTTTTATTTTGAAAATCACTATTAAATAGTATTTTGTGAAGAAGCAATTCTCAAAGTCATGTAATTGTTTAGTAAGGTTTATAATGTAACCATATTTGAATTAATTTCTCATTACGATAAAGTCATAACACAAAGAATAAAACTTTAAAATTGACTTATTGAACGACTTTTGTGAACGGGTATGCAGGTTAAATTTAACATTAAAGTAATTTAAAGATTTATCATTCAAAATACGAATTTATATGGCAAACTAGACAATGCTGCGAATGAACCGCCCTTTCTTTAATTGCATGTTACAACGATGTGCTATACAATTAAGTGTATACATTTTAAAGAAAGTTACCTCCCTTTGGCTACGACCATTTTAACTTTTATAACACCATGAGGGATTGGATGCACACAAATTTATTATAAAATTGGTTTCTCCTTCAGATGTTTATCATACCAATTATTTTACATTTTCGTTGCTCATATTTTATCACAATAAAAGGTTTACTTTGATTTAGTATTTTGAAAAAGATACAAAATACCTGCATTTAAAAAACGCATTAATCAAACGCAGTTTAATTTACACACTATTTACTATCTTCCAAAAAAGACTGACGTGGGTTTTTGTGGTTGAATGAAATAAAGACATACTTTACAAAAAAATCTGTAAATTTTAGCATCATTTTATTGATACATGCATATTGATATAGTAAAATTTAGAACATTGAAACGTCCATTTTGGATACAAGTAAAAGACATTAAATGTTTATGAATGCTTTCTGTCAGCAATTACCCGACATATAATTGAAATAATGTTTTCATCAAATTAAAATGTAATTAATGATATGTATTGTAAGGTTGTAAAGCGATCCATGTGTTTCACGTGTTAAACCTTCGGAATCCATTGATAGAAACTTGTTACATATTATTGTAAATGAGCCAAATTCTGTTGCCATCGGGAGTACATATACAATTAAAGAACTGTAATTTTATTCGGTGTAGGCGATGAAATAAAGTAGAACGACATGTTTTACATTGGTTGCCAGACAAAACAACTTTCTGAAATGATCAAAGTTGTTTAGATAAATCTGGAACGAAAATGCTAACATAATATTATATTTGTAGTTGATAAATCTATAGAATAAATAAGAATATACGACTAATATTTATTATTGGCTGAGACTTAAAATTATTGTTTATGTGAGGAAAATTGGTTTGATAAGTTACAGGGACATTATGCCAATTCAGGTATAAGTTAAAGCTGTACTTCTTTTCTCCTGTGTAAATTGTATTGCATTGCATTGCATTGTTATTATATTGTATTTTGTATTGTATATTGTGTATTGTATTGTATTATATTTTGTATTGTATATTGTATTGTATTGTATTGAGTTACATTACATTACATCATATCAATATTATCAAAACAAATCATTTCGAATCAAATTAAATCATAACAAATCAAATCATATAAATGACTTTGTAATAATGAGATTAAACATACAATAGTTCCATGAATTAAATAATGGTGTATTGTGCGCCAGAAATATATGGATGACCAATGAATTAAAATGAGTGTAGATGTGGTTTGTCAGTTTTGTTATGTGTGAATTATCTTTGTTCTGCTATCTAAGGTCAATATCTAATACAGAAAACATAACAAGGAGCGTATTACATTTAAACCATGCACGAGTTTTAGACTGTGAACCAACAACAACTTGAATAATAAAAAACGAAAACTATTACAAAACCATGAAGTCTGTTTCAAAGACAGCAGACGCGGTAAAACAATTTTAGATAATGGTGAATAAAACGTATTAAAATGTCATAAAGCATTTGGTTGTTTTTTCTTATACATTTTCTACGTTCATTCATACATTTGTTGCACTTAGTTTTATGAATTGTCGTCTGTTGTGGGAGACAAAATTGATGAAATAAGTTAATTACCTTGAAATTATGCGATCAAGGATACTGTCTTTCATTCAAAAGGTGAACATTGATTCATGACATGTCAAATTTATACCACAATTGTTTCATTTATGTAAATCCGTATATGTATTATGATAATCAGATTCAATTTGTGTTTTTATATTTTGCATGTTTCAAAATAGCAATAAAACATTCGAGAATTTCAGTTAAAATTACGATTTCAAAGAAAAGAACAATGCGCCTGTCTGTTCACACTCCAATTAAAGCAATTAGTTATGGTAAACCACCATAATAAAATAAGCTGGCGAACACCAACAAGATACTTTTTTGTCAAAATTTACGTGAAAACACTTGGTTTCATAAATATTTGACATCCAACAAAACCATCCTGGCCATTGTGTGTTTATTTCTCCGTGTTATTTGTTAAAATTGTTATGAACCTTTGCTCTTTCTCTATCTCTATTATACTTTCTCAAATGACATGAATATTTTTTTCTAATTTTATTTGTATCTAACATAATACTCAATACTATTATGTGCTGTTCAACTTACATACGTGAACGACTTTTACTTATGAGAACGTTTGATTAGCTCATTCTACTCTCAATCGTGACCGAGGTTTCCTTAGCCCGAGCTTGCGAATTGTGATTTTGAATGTCCTAGCACTGTCAGTATTTCCCAATAACTAATGTTGATGTCTTGGATATATAATTGTCGCGCATTTGTGTCAATGATATGAAATATATATGTGTGTGCTGTACAGATGATACAATCTTCTTCATAAAGAAGTGGAATTTCTATTTTAACTATGTTAGCTTTAATCACTAAAATTTACCATTAAAGTTACATTTTTACTACTTTATTAAACCGCTAAAAATACAAATTGTCTCTTAACTTGTACTAACTGTCACCCATAAATTTATTTGTTTGATAAATACTTATTCTAATATATATAATAACAACCAATAGAGCAAAAACAACGAACAGAAACAACGGACGACAGTAAGCACTATAACATCCATTTTCAACGACTTTCATTCCCAATATGAAACAAATACTTTAATGTGACCCAGTTTTGGTAATAGCCTACAAAAGCGTACTTACCTTATCACATATTGTATTAAGAAGGCAAAATGCATCTCTTTTTATATGATATTTTTGCACATGAAATTGTATTACCTGTTTACGAATCGTGAATACCATAAAACAGTCACAAATCGAGAGCAACACAATCACATCCGTTACTCATAGATGTTAGTAATGTTGTTTCATTACTTATTACACAATTTGTAAACAGAGGATGTGTATATCAGAAGAGAACGCGTAACGAATGTTCAAGAAGATTCACATAGGAAGACAACACTAGACTCTTGTAATTACTCGGTCAGTATCTTATTCATTACTCTTAGACAAAAATGAGAAATACTATGAATATTGTACTTAATTTTGTGATCATATGTGAAAATGACTTGGTGGGTGATTCAGTGGATTCTGTTTAGATTCTGCTAAGATTGTGTGTCATCGTACGAGTCCGATCAGCGTCCTTAAGGACTTAAGGGGACCTCCACACCAAATTAATCATTTTTTTTCATAGAGCATAATACAATTGTAAACATATGGCGATCGCATGTTGGCAGTCAATAGCTCTCGTGTTATCTTCAGGATATAATCACTTCTAAATTTTGCTGTAATATGACCCAACAAATTATGGAAGCACAAGTTGCATGCTTTCATCTTCAAATTCGGACCCTAAGACGAATAGACACAGAAAAATGATAACTTTCAATTAATTAGTGAGTTAATATCTTGATATTCAGTTTACACTTTCTGTTTACTGCCCTAGCTCTCCCTGACTGTAAGAAATCAAAATTTATTTAAGGCTCTAAGACCGTCCATGCTGTTACTTTTAAAAGGCTAATCGTTCTCCTATCTTTTTTCGGTTATGATGTGTAGTTATCTGAATGAACTCAACAATAGCATACCAGGTAAATCCTATATCCAGGCAAATATAACGAAGCCATTAGAAGACGTAGCCTTCATAATGTCTAGGTGTCTATTCAAGCGTTCCAATGATTAAATTGCATATTTCATATTAGACAGATTTAATGTTTTAAACGAGTCACTTTAAACTTAACCTATATAACCCATTATCTAGTTATCGAAAACTTCAACTAATGCTGAATTAGGAAGAATGATCGAATTACTTCTGAGATTAATGGATTTCATATAATGCTCGGTAGTGTGAAAGCCTATGAATTTAAAATACGTTACATTCACTTTGAAAATGCAAGATTTTCACTTTTTCTATATATTTTTCTTTACATACTTAACATATGGCTTATTATAATATATACTTATAATGATGTATATACTCATTAATGTTATTATTAATACACTATTATTTATATACAGTGATAATCAAAAGACTATAGAAACAGGAAAATATGATTAGTCATACAATATCTTAGTATTAACATGAAATTTATTAATGAATATGCCTTTTTCTTCAGGCCCATTGGGCTAGATAATCCTATTTATTCTCACTGGTTAACTGTATTAAGTATCCGAATTTCATAAGACCCGTTTATACACTTGGTAAAAGAACTTAACGTATTTTGAGAAATGTGTTAAAGAGGATATGATATACGCAGTTATAAATTTTATTACAAATTTCACATATGAATGATTAACGGTTAATCAGGTGATCTGTCTAAAATATATTCATTCAATTTTTTAACTCAGCCTGTTTCCTTATATCACTTTGGGTCATTAACATGATTTTCTGGCAGAGGCTCATAAGGTCACAAGCTACTATTTAAAATCTAAACAGTGAATAACATGATGATAATCATATGCTCTTGTTAACTTGTTGTTTAGAGAAAATAATCCACTTAAAGAGGACCACCGTTCGGGTTAAAATGAGACCAGGAACTGTACGCCGAAATTCATACTAACTGAGTATAGGACTGACAACTAAGGTATTCAAAACATCCTAGAATAATGATTATTCATATTTATTGCGTTAGTACACAGTGATCAGATATGGACTAATGCACAAGTTACCATTAGAAATTACCAAAAGAAAACTTGGTTGGAGGGTGCTCAGCAAACTGCATTCACAGTGCTGATAATAGTTCAATAGCCAAATAGTGTAAGTAATTATTAATATTGTTTATCAGCTTCAAGAAACAACCTGTTTATAATTATACATTATAATCAATATAGTCAATAAAAAACAAACTTACTCAAAATTGAATTTTATATCAATTTATGGATGGAAAACCAGCTGAATAAGTAACTTTAAAGACTTCAATAGAAAGAATATCAAGAGAAATATAACCACTATCATTCATATGTAACAAAATTTATGTATTTGAGGTGCGCACTTACAAAGGGCATATACAGAAGCTTTGCTGGAATTCGTTATGATGTATATTTTTGAATTATCAAGAAAGAAGCTATTAGCTAGAATACTGATTTGCATTTACAATTAATGATTGCATATTTTTCAGCTTCTCGAAAGCACCTGATAATTCACTTATCAAATCAATTTTATACAAAAGAAATTCCCATACCAGTTATGTATTCAGTGCGAAATCAAAGATAAGATATAGTTAAGAAGGAAAATTAAAACAATTACGTTTCCAAACTTCAATGATAATTCAAAATGACAGCTTTCTATCGAATAGGCCATAAATAAAAAAGTGCAGTAAAACATCTTCTCTCCGCGCAAAAAATGACGAAAAGATACAATAGCCATTACAGAACATCCAGCTTCATAAATCTTTTTACAAAACACTTTACTTATATGTAAACACGAAACGTTGTCCACTCATAATAGCAGTCTAATATATCGTAGATAAAAAAATAAACATCCACTAATAGATAAGGTCCAAAACTCAGCACAAATTTTAAAGATCAGGACGTCGGTTTTATATCGGCAAGGAGTACTGGATGTTGCAAGTACCGTGCATGCCTCCATAGCACCGCTGAAGCAGAATTACATTTAATTGTTATTCTTAAAAAACTCATCCTCCAGCATGTGTTCCAGTGTTATGATGGTCGTATATCATGTACAACAATATGTCAAATTACATGGATAGATGTAATGAAAAACATATCGAAGTGTCGCATAGCTCGTGATATTGTTTTAGTAAGCTTTTCTTACAAATAATCTATTTCAAACGGAGTATATTTGCTCTTGCTTATATGTTGGTTTTCTACCCGATGCTCAAAAATATCAAATTTCCAAAAATTTACTCAAGACCATAAATAGAAAATGAATTAACAAACAATAAGAGTATAATCATAAATCTTATTCGAAAAATATTTACTTTGTTTTTCTTTAATAAATAATGATCATACGATAATATATTATATTATTATATAAACATTAATACAATTAATTGAGTCATTACTAATCAATATACTTTTACACTTGACACACAGTATTTTAAGATTTTACTTCACACTACGACTCGTTTCAGATAAAAAGCTTGATGACTCTGTCTTTAAAACTCGGATTCTACATCGACAATGTTTGCCTATCAACTAATTTATTTTAACTATATACATTTTGCTTTTAACAGTTAATCTAATTAGCTCTCTAATCCTAAATTTCTAGTAATTCATGAATTATTAAATAGACCGATCTATATATTAATTTTAAGTTATTGGCAATTAATATAAATTGATATCTGTGCAAGAAATAAATCCTCGTGTTATCGATCTAAATAGTCTAAATAAATTAACAAATCCTCACACTATTTGATTAAGTCTATGTTTTTTTAAATTGTTGAGCTGTAAATAATACATTGTAAAAAAAATATTTTTTTTAATAATCCCATTTATTATCAAGCTGAATTCAAGTGTCATAATATTTTAGCAGTTTATGGCATTTAGTGGCGCCATTATTCCAAATGTTGGTGAATTATCTTATAGAAGATTTCGGACTCGTAGCAATTCTTCGGACCGTGGATCACATATAATGGGTGTTGACATGAAGGATAACTGCACATATCATGTTCATTTATTTTCAACCGAAATATTTTTTTTGTATTAGATCCTTTATACGAGTTTGGAGTCATAAGGTAAACGGTTACAATTGTACTTTAGTTCTCTACGAGTGGTGGTGTTAAAAGACTATATAAAAGATAATCTGCGTATTGTGTTATATTTGATAATCAAGTATCTTGCAGGAGTCTTTTATTACAAACAAATCATGAGTATTTCTATTATCCAGGTAAAGTTTTATATTTGCGTATTCGTTTATACATCACCAGGAACATCAGCAACAACATTTCTTTTAATGATTTAGCATACGATATTATTTTTTGAAATAGCTCCATTAAATTCTCAACATATGGCTGCATTTTAATATTTTAATATTCTGTGTATCTGATCTGTAGAGATAACTGAACGACTTGTCTATATCCATTTAAGCTCAATACGGATAGTACTTGATCTGTTTTGAAAATTAAACAAATAGGCTTAATATTTATAATATTCGTACATCATTTAAAATATGAGGACAACTTTATATTACAAAGTAATATAAATAATTTGTGTTGAGTTCTTGCTTGACACAATATTGTTTCCGCATATACGCAAATTGTCTATAAAACTTATAAAACTAATAGATAAAATTACAATCCCACGAGAAAGTATGTGACACTCCTTTATATACAAAGTTAATTTCTCGATATCATTTGTTAGTAATGATTACTGAACCAGACGCATAGAAACTAAGACAACGACAAAAAAACTGAAGTGTTCTTTGATTTGTTGTTATTTCTTTCTTTAAATTACTGTTTTAAGAAATCTCAAACGCAAATATCTTGTACTAGTTTCCTGGCGTACGAAGTTTAATGTGTTTTTGATCGCCCCATTACAGATGTCACAATGTATTGATTGTACATGACAAACATAAAAATTCTGCATCATCTATTATTTATAATTCACTTTAAATAATAAAAATAATCTGTAATGTCTATAATATCTTACATTTTGCTAGAAAATGATCTATAATGTCAAACATATAACTAACACAATTTGTTGTTTTGTTTTATAAAGCGTTCTCAACTTCTTCAAACAGTCAGGTCTGATTTTTTGTAATAGTTATTCAATGAGAGTGAATGCACAAAACTGAGATGGTTTATTTTGATGCATATCGGACAAGATAGTTGTGGGAAAGAATCTCTTTCTTATTACCAATGAGAAATATGCTCAATTGAATAACATGTTTGTTGATGTACAGAAACGACTTTTTTAACCACTAATCAAAAATATGCAATATAAGTCTTCTCATTGTTGTATACGTTATTTTACCATTGATTGTTTGTCAGAGTTTTATCTGATCATAAAGGTGCAAGGAATATTACAGTTTACATTTACTCATAGTTTTATTTAAAAATCTATAGAAACTCATTCACTAAAAGGAGAGGACGGGTACAATTATATTATTCCTGTCTTGTATGTTGTCCTCTCTTTTTTACAAACCAGCTTACTCATAATTTTAAGGCTGATTTAAGACTTGTGTTGAGTTTAAAATGCAATATGTTTCATGTTTATCCTATGATTTTACTACTTAATATAAGATTATTTACTGCTCTATTTCTCCTGTGTTCTTCTACTCTCAATAAGCCATCATAAATAATCATCGTTTATCACTTTAAATGTATGTTCCTTACACCATATATTAAAATAGATCAAGTCATGGACTCTCTCTTATGTCAAGGATTGGCAAACTATCCGTCCATGCCCCTAGCAGGCTTTAGCGAATTCAACATATATAAACATATAAATGGATAGAACTTATGGCAATGTTAGATAACACTTCCGTCAATGTATTCCCCCTAACCATATTTATCTACAAGCTTCTACATACAAACTCTCAGATGACCATGTGAATAAAATATAATAATGCATAAACTGCTTTTTTTTCTTTTCTTCTATACATTCCTTGTTTTCGTACTTTATGCAAAATTACAGTAACATGTATATGAAACTATGTTTGTTGTTCTAATTCCTTTTGACTCTGCATAATAGTCAAACAGTTTTATCCTTTTACTCAATTAAGAACTTATAAAATACATATTTACCTTTTTGTATTTTCGTTGGATTTTCAGTCAGATTCAGATAATATACAAAATAGCTATACATACTCTAGTCTACACATAAATTTCTTATACTCAGTCCTAAACAAACCTGACACAATTATATATTTTATCTACACTCATAAGAAGAGAACAAGTTGTTTGTTATCAAGGTGTCCAATTACAATATACCATTATTTTTCAATTACTCTTAAAAGATCTGTTACTAAGTGCTCTATAGAGTTGTCAACTAACACAGCATCTCACTGAATTCACGCGTAATGTGAAATATCTTTTTAATCTCTCAATAGAAAATGCTATATATTAGCAATGATTTCTATTTACGTATTAATTTACATACAAGAGCCCGTAGTTGAAATAATAGCTACTATATGCATCTTTATGAGGTGAACTCTGAGTATAGACTTTGCTAAAATTCAATGATTTATTATAACTTCATCTCAAACAACAGGTTTACCCTGAACAAAATACCGAAATTACCCTTAAACCCGAATGCAATGGGGAAATTCTAAATTTAGAAATTTACACTTGATTTTATCCAGCTATGGATTCTTAAATAACACTTTTGTCTGGCGCATATAACAGCATGCTCGTTAAGTGTGTTAGAGTTTCTGAGGAGTCAAATCCAGTTCTCGTTTGTCTAACTATACATTTTAAATTCTTTATATTAGTTGTTCTTTGTGTTTAGTAACAATAAGTCCACGATATGCATAAGGATATATAGTGGCATCATAAAACAATTAACTCATAATAATTTATTTTATTTATTGTAACTCTTATGCTAATTCCGTGATAAGCTCATTAAACTTTTGGTGCCAAATGCAAGATGACTTATAGTACATAAAATAAACTTTACAGGAAAAACACTACAGATACAGTATACAGTACGAGTGTAATTGCAGGATCAAAATACCACTGAGCTTTGCAGCCCTTTGATTTACATTTAAAATGCAATTTGTTCAGTTCAATAAAGATGTAATAAAACCACGTTATATATCATGTGTGAGGTTACTTTTTGCGGAATGCTAAATGTTTACATTTGTGTCTAAATATTAGTGTAAAAAAATTATAATTCTTTGAGAAAACAAATATTTCTGATATGCGGCCACACAATGTGAAGTAAACAATATATCATTGTTTTTTAATTAATGTCTTTTACGATTATTATTAATTTAATGAAAATAACATTTTTACCAGTTATCATTTATATATCAGCTGTGATTACTTTATTCAAGATCTTACAATTTACACCCTTATATATTCTGGTTAGCATTATGAATATATAAATCGTCCAAATATTGTATTGTACTCTCAAACTTAATTATGATAGCTCTCTTTACACATCTCGTGCCAAAAGACACATTATTTCTTTAATCAATAGTTAATTATGTTTTTTCTCTAAAACACATGTATGACATATATATTACATTGCTTAAACGTAAAATGATAACTATTATGGAAATATAGGTGATAAATCAAAGTTAATATCAGCGATAAGATCTGTACTGTTCTATCAATAATTATCGAAACGAACAAAAATGAGGAGAGAATCAATTCCTAGAGTATATGAAAAATCCGAACCCAAATGATTGACATATACACTGAACATAGAAAGTGCCCCAGACTACCTTACTCCATGCCAATATTCAATCTACCTACTTACTGAACCAGAATGAATATTTAACAATAACAGTGTAGATTGAGACTGTAGTAACTTTGTTATAACTGTTCAGTCAATACTTAAATCTATGCTCTTATGAATAGATTTCGAATTCGTAATTATTAAAATAATATCTAAGATCATTGATAACCATAAAAAATCGTTGAAACAAAATTTGGAACAGAAACATATTGAAGGAGCAACTCTCTTCGGAGCGATCTTGTACTATTCATCAAAAAACAACGCTGATGTGACTGTAAGGAAGATTAAATCGGGGTCCTTAAGAATTATTCCAAATCTTGGCAAATTATTGAAAATTATATTGAGGCTGCCAGTTTAGGTGAGTCTGTGAGTTTCTTATGGAGTAAGTAATAAGTGCAAGCCTAGAGCGTCCAACTCGCCTCGTTAGCATCGGGCTTACCTGGACGCATTTAACATTTGTAATTTGGGACATCACAATTGAGATCATTAAACCATAAAATGTAGACATCGTTCGCTGTCAGTGTCCATGAGAAAAAAAAAGAGCGTATCTTTGAATTTGAAAGATTATGTAGTATTAAATATGCTGAGATGATGGAATATGCACTATAAAACTTTAAATTAACATACACTCTTACGTTAGCGTCGTACGTGTTATTTGTGCATATCTACCATAGTGTCTCTATATTGACTGGTACACTTGATGTCCGGATTACCTCTATAAATTATGGAATTTGTCAACTGCCGTCAACTCATTATACATAATTCCTATCCTTATTATGTTTTAAATATTATTCTCCAAGTATCACCATCACAAAATTTAAGGTTGGCATAATAATATATTTACGCTATTCACACTCTCTCAGAACTGAGTCAAGACGAACTTGGAAAGGAATATCTAATGCTATATTGTTATATTTGATCTGATATCCGTCATACTCCCTCTCGATACCCCCCTATCAGCACTCTAACAGAAAAGAGGAGTGAAATAAGATTTATCATATAAATTGACATGTATGTTTGTGAATTATAAATCAATCTTTAAATCCACTCAATTCAAAGACTGTTTTCTACTATTGGTATCGTCTCCTATAAAACGATATATTTCGCTGATGGTATTAGCATAACGTAGACATCCTAGTCTCCTCAGTTAAATAATACGCAACGTAATACACAGTTTATGAAATGCTTGCAAAAGTTCAAAGATTATTCTTTGTTGTCTAAACCTTTCTATTCTCATAAGCTTAATCTATTAGCGGATCTACATTGATGGTATATTATATAACATCCCATTTGATATATAAATCTCGACAAATCTCAGTAATTTTTTGAATCAGAGTATGTAATATCATCCTAACTGAATACTCGCACACAAAATTTAACCATCATAAGCGCTAGTTCATGTACTCTATTAAAGTTAAATTCGAATTTATTATCTTACGCCCCTATGCGTATACAAACAATCTTCAACATAGGATCAAAGATGATGCTTGTAAGAATATTGTCTAAATCCTTCGTCACGGTGTGCATAATACAGATTTATAAGGTACTGAACAACAAGCAGTAAAATGGACTTGTACTAACAATAAGAATATGTGTGTCAAACA
Organism: Ruditapes philippinarum; assembly: GCF_026571515.1. NCBI lineage: Eukaryota > Metazoa > Mollusca > Bivalvia > Venerida > Veneridae > Ruditapes > Ruditapes philippinarum. Next base: position 91,718 of record NW_026856906.1, on the reverse strand, counting down.
CGCTAGTTTAGGCGTGTAACTGCACAATCTATGCCTCAACATAAGTTATTGGACTTGACAACTCAGCTCTCAAGAAATGTACTCACACAGACGAATTAGACTGACATAACCAAAAAGATTGACAACTAGACATGAAATAGACTCACTCAATCAGTCAATTCACTAGCAACTAGAATAGACTGACACATAGCTCTTGGACTATGACAACAGCAGAATAACTGACAACAGCAGAAAGACGTGCGAACAAAGCAGAATTAGAGACTGCTCACAGGCAGCAATGAGACTGGCAACAAGCAGATCTAGGACTGTGTCAACTCAGACCAAACTAAGACAGGCAACAGCAGCATCGACTTTTGACAAAGCAAATCGGACAGCAACAGCGAATAAGACGGGCAACAACACAATAAGACTGGCAATATCAGATTAGACAGACACAGCATTAAATGTGACTTGTCAACACGCAGAATAAGATCTTGGCAACCAAGCAAACATAGGATACTTGGCAAACAAGCTAGAATAGTGACTAGACAATTCAGTGCATAAAGTACTGAGACAAATAACAGAATACGGACTTGTCAACAGCAGAATAGGATGACAACAGCAGATAAGACTGCAAACTTTAAAGGCAGTAAATGAGACTGGTCTCAACAGCAGATCGATAATCTAGTCAACAGCAGCTAGACGTCAACTCAGATAATGTAGCAACAAACTCAGCAGAATAAGACTGACAACAGCAGAAAAGGACTGACAACAGCAGAATAGGACTGGCAACAGCAGAATAGGACTGACAACAGCAGAATAAGACTGATCAACAGCAGAAAAGGACTGACAACAGCAGAATAGGACTGACAACAGCAGAATAGGACTGGCAACAGCAGAATAGGACTGACAACAGCAGTTTAGGACTGGCAACAGCAGAATAGGACTGACAACAGCAGAATAAGACTGGCAACAGCAGAATGAGACTGGCAACAGCAGAATAGGACTGACAACAGCAGAATAGGACTGACAACACCAGAATATGACTAACAACAGCAGAATAGGACTGACAAAAGCAGTTTAGGACTGGCAACAGCCAGCAGAATAGGACTGACAACTATAGAATAGGACTGGGAACAGCAGAATAAGACTGACAACAGCAGAATAGGACTGACAACAACAGAATAGGACTGACAACAGCAGAATAGGACTAAAACATTGGTATAGGACTGAAAACAGTAGTATAGGATTGACAACAGCAGAATAGGACTGACAACAGCAGAATAGGACTGACAACAACAGAATAGGACTGACAACAGCAGAATAGGACTAAAAACATTGGTATAGGACTGAAAACAGTAGTATAGGACTGACAACAGCAGAAAAGGACTGACAACTTCAGTACATGTATGTGATTGATAACTAAGGTAATTTCAAAGCAATCCATGAATTATGATTATTCATATAATTTGGTTTGTACAAACTTGCTTCAGATATGGACTTGCAATTAGTTTACCATTACGAAAAATCAAAACATGTATTGCAGCAAAATGATTCAGCTGACAATTTTCAATAGCAAATTGTAAAAATGTAGATTCTGTCATCTTGAGAAATCCGTTATAATTATATAATGCAATAAGGCAAAAACAAACTTACAAATGATTTGTAGCAAATGGTAAAATACAGCTTAAATGAGTAACTTTATAACTTCAAAAGAAGAGGAATATAACAATTATTTCTTGTAAACAAAATTTTATGTATTTTAGCACAAAAAAGGCAATACCAGAACATTTGGTAGATCTATGTTTATTTTGAAAATTACAAAAAAGAAGCTTTAAGCAAAAAGTCATTGCATGCAATTAAGATTATTTCAGAATTTCGGCGTTGACACAATCATTTTGTTCGTAACTTAAAGTATACTTTCCAGATGGTATGAAATCAAAATAAATCTACTGTATATAAGAATTTTTTATAACACTGTAAGCTAAAAGCTAACGTTCCAAACTGCAATTATATTTCAATATGACAACTTTATACAAATGCCAACAAATAAAAGGTGCAATAAATTTTGTGAAAAATACGAAAAAGTTCAAAAGGCAATGAACAATAAGCCACTAAAACGCCAAAAATTGAAAATTTTGCCGACTCGGTTTGATTGGAGATGTTCATGAACGGTACTGGAAAGCTACCGTCCATGTCCCTAGCACCAGCTTAAGCAGAATGAAACATCCGCAGCTGTGTTCATATGGCGATTACCATGTAAAACAATAATGCTAAATACAGACAGAACGAAGAAAAAAAACGAAATTAATGGAATGTGCAAAAGTTAAAATGGTGTTAGTGTACACTCTAAATAAACTGTTTCAAAACAGGGCATATCTAATTTTGCTCTGTTTTTCCCCCCCGGAAAGGGGGAAAAAGAAAAATAAAAATTTTTTTAAAGTATTCAGTGATAAAATTTAAATAACACGGGGAAATAAAATTATTTGGGAAAGAAATTTTAAAATTGTCTATTTTTTAATTTAGTAGATGAATATACATTTTTTTTCCTTTCATTATAAAAAATAAAAAATAATGGGAATAAAAATCTATGTTTGTTAAAAAATTGACTCTTTTTAGCAGGTTTTTAAACTAAATCCAAAAATCGTTATTTCAGATAAAAAGGCTATAAACTGCCCTTTTAAAAAACTTAAAAAAATAAATTGTAAACTTAAACAATTTTGTGTTATCGCAACAGAAATGAACCCCTATATCTAAACTCAGATAAATTTAAAAAAAACTTTTATTAAAATTTTTAGGTTTTGTCTTTTATAAAATTTTATTTGTAAAAAATTTTCCCTTTTTTTTTTGGATTTTAAAAGTCAAAAATTTTAAAAATTAAAAACCCACACCATTGATGTTTAGTTTCTAAAGGGGTAAAATTTAAAAAAAAAAAAAATTTTTTTTTAAAAAACCCCATAATTTTTAAAGTTTGTCCCCTTTCAAGAATTTAAATTTTTAAAGCAGTTTGAAAATTTTAGTGGGGGGTAGCCCTTTTTGGTAAATTTTTTTTAGATGTATTTGGCCCGACTTTTATTTGGGAGGAATTTTTTAAATTTTGGTGACATAAAGGGATAACGGGACATTTTTCATGTCATAGTTCCGAATTTTTTTTTTGGGAAATGAGTTTCTTTTTTTGTTAAAAAAGCCCCCGGAAACTGTTAATGTCAAAATAAAAAAGGAAATTTTAAAAAACACTATCAGATCTTGTGTTTTGTTTTAAAAATATAAATTTGCGGGTTTTTTTTTTTTTCTAAAATTTTTGCACTGCTTTTTAAAAAAATTTTAAAAATTTTTTTTTTAAAACCCCAGGTAAAGTTTTTTTATTTTGGGTATTGGGTTTAAAAAATTTCCCCTGGGACATTCGGGAAACAAAAAAATTTATTTTTGTTTTGCATAGCGTTTTTATTTTTGAAAATATTTTTCCATTTAATTCCAACATTGGTTAAAATTTAATTTTTTGAATATTTTGTACGTCTGGGGATAAATGAATGACTTAACACCATTCAGAAACTGAAAATTATTTTTTAAAAATAAAAATTTCAAGGTTTTTTAAATTAATTTTGGGAAACGCTTTAAAAATTTGACAACTTACTTTAAAAAAGTGATAAAGGTATTGTTTTTTTTTGTTTTTTTTTTGACAAAATTGTCCGTAACGCAAGGGTTTTCAAAAAAACCCTTTTAAAAAATTTTTTATTAAATATAGAAAAAATTTTAAATTCCCGGAAAAAACAGCATGACACCTTGAATTATCAATTCATTTACAGAAGTTACGGGGAAAAAAGGAAATTTAAAAATTTGCAGCAGACGAAAAATAATTTTTATTTTCCCTTTTTGTTTTTTTTTTTTTTCTTTTTTCAATTCATTTTTTTTTGGGGTTTTTCCCAAAGGGTTAAAAACGGGGGTTTAAATTTAAAAAATTTTTGTAAAAAGCCCGGAAATTTTAGAAAGTTTTTTGGTTTTTTGGGGCCGGGTTTTTTTTGGTGCCCAATTTAAAACTTTTTTGGCGCAACCAAAATTCTTTATTTGATAATCATTTTAAAAAAAGAAAAAAAGAAATTTTGCTTTCTGAATTTTGCTGAATAATATTTTTTTAAATTAAATAACAAAAGGGTTGTTTTTTTTAAAAAACCCGTTAAACTTCTTTAAAAACCACATTTAAATTTTTAAATTGAATATTTTTTTAATTTTGGGAAAACCAAAAACTGGGGTTTTTAAAAAATTTGGGGATTTTTGGAATGACATTTATGGGGGGGGAAAGAAATCTTTTTTATTGAAAATGAGGAATTTTTAAAATTGTAAAACCCAGGGTTTTGTTGATGTGGAAACGAATTTTTTATTCACTTTAAAAATTTTGAAAAAAGTTTTCCCCTTGTTTTTACGTTTCCCTTTGTCGTGTTGTTTAAGTTTATATCGGTTTTCAAAAAAAAACCGTTTAAAAAAACCCCTTAAATTTTTACGGGTTACTTTTAAAAATAAATAAAGACCCTTTAATCAAAGGAAAATCAATTTTTCTTTTGTTTTTTGGTTGGGTTTCCTTTTTTTTTTTTTTTTTTTTTTTCCCCAAATTTTTTTTTTTTTTTTTTTTTTTTTTTTTTTTTTTTTTTTTTTTTTTTTTCCCCCCAAAAATTTAAAAGTTTTAAATTTTGGGGCCCCTTGGAAAAAAGTTTTATGTATGATTTTTTTTGCTACAATGTTTTGGTATTTAGTATTTAGTTGGGCATAAGTTTTTCCTGTTCTAAATAATCGTGAACAAAATGGAATGGGGGGCCAAAAAAATTTTTTTTAAAAAAAAAGGGAATTTTTTAAATGTTTTAATCTTGTAAATTACTATCGTTCATAATTTTAAAAAAAACCCCTTTTTCATTTAAATTTTTATTTTTCCCATTTTTCCCAATAAACTTTTAAAAAATTTTTTTAAAAAAATTACACCTATTTTCTGGGGGCCCATATGAAAAAAAACGTAAAATCGTGTTTTCCCAAAAAATAATAAGGCGTTACATGGGCCAAAAAAAATTTTTCTAAAAAATTTGTTTTTGACTTAATTTTCTATTAGTTTTTTACCTTTTTTAAAAATATTCATTAAAGATACGAAATGTTATATGGAAACAAATACAAATGGAAAAATCGGAAAAGGGGTTCAAAATTTTTTGGGGAAAAGAGAGAAAGGGTAAAAGATCCTCGATAATGAAGCCCTTTAAAACATCTGCTTTTTTATGGGTAAATTTAGTGGGGAAAAAAAAAATAATTTAATTTGGGAAACCCCTAAATTCGAAAAACCAAAATCTTGGGGCGATTTTTTCCCCGGCCTTTAATATCCAAAATGTATTCAACTACGCATTTTCCCAACCCCGCAAAATAAAACCAACCACGCAAAAAAATTCACGCATTTTACAAATCACGGCTATACACTTTAACGCATATACACTACGTTGATTTTGACTCTATAAAACAGAAAAAAAAAAAACGGAGCCCTTACGGGGAATAGAAAAAAGGGCAACTTTTGGAAATTTTGGCAGGCTCTTTTTAGTTTGAGCTTGTTCACGGACGTTCTTTAAACAAGGGGCAAGTTACCGTCAAACCCCCCAGTCCGGCTTAAGCAGTATCCAACGTTTATACATGACAAGGGTTTAAATTTTTGGGGAATTTTAAAACATTCAAACAAGTCGGGACCATGTAACCATTAATTTTGAAAATTTTCCCGTGTCATTCCATGAAAAAGGTGTTTTTTTTGGAATTTTTGGAATAAAAATTAATTTTTGGATACTGAATTTTCTAAACATTTATTTAGCGACGTTTTAAATTCCCAAAATTTTTGCATTGTCTCTATTACGGGGGCATTGATATCTGTTACCTTTTTTGATTAAATAAATAATTTGTCAACGGGGCAATTAAAGAAACCCTTTTCCCTAATTTTTGAATTTTTTTCCCAGAAAAACCAAATTAAAAAAAATTTTAAAAAGTTGGGCATAATAATATATTTACGTTTCAAATCCCCAGAAAAGGGGCCCAAACGCCCTTTGAAAGAAATTTTCACGTATGAAAAATTACGTCTTTCATTATTGATATATTAGCATTTAACAAGTATAGGGGGGTAAGGGGATTTATATAAAATTTGCATGTATTTGGGGAATATATTCAAACTTATCACTTCAGAGATTTGGGTTTGTTCTTATTGTATCGCTTTAAAAACAGTTTTTTTTTCGCTTTTAATGTTTTGTTTAACATCCCATTTTCCTCTGCTTTTTAAAACGCACGAAAAAAATTAAAGGGGAAAAATTGCTTGCAAAGCTTAAAAAGATTTTCTTTTTTGTCTTAAACTTTGTTATTTTCCCCTTGAACTTAAATTGGTTTAAAAATGGTATTTTTAAAATCATTTAAATATATAATCACAAATCAGTTTTGAACAGTGTTGTTTTTTTTAAATGAAATGCACTACAAAATTATCCCTTTACGAAATTATGACTCAAAAAAGTAAAAATCGAACATTTTCCCCCAAAGCGGTTAAAAAAATTTCAAAAAACATAGACAAGATTGCTTTTAAATTTGCTAGGTCCTACCCCGGCAAAGATATAATGATGCCCGTTATACTTCTGTTTAGGGGGCAAATATCGAAAAAATTTTTTTAAAAAAAAGAAAATTTTGAAGTGATTTTGTAAAAAAGGATACTTTAAACTTCAAAAAAAAAAAGTAAAGGGGGGGGTTTTAAAATTTTTTGAAACCAAATTTTAAATTTTTTTGTGTAAAAAGAACTTTAAACCCACTCAAACCCTAAAAAATAAGATCCGTTTTTTCCCCCAATTTAAAAAGGGTTTGATTTTACAACTTTTGTAAATATAAAAATTATAATAAAACTTATTTTTAAATTTTATTTTAAAAATTTTAAAAAATTTTGGGGAAAAATTAAAAAAAAAAAATAAAAATGCGTTTTTTTTCATTTTCCGTTTTTTCACTGAAAAAATGTATTTTTTTTGCAGTGAACTTTTTTCTTCATCTACCCAAATTTCAAAAAAATTAAAGAAAGAAGTCTTAAGAATTGAAAAGGTAAAAAGAAGAAAAAAATTTTAAAAAACCCAAAAAAAATTAAGTTTGTTTTTTGTTTTTTTTAAAAAACATAATAGGGGGGAAGCCCAAAAAAGGGGCCCGCGAACCCGGGCCCGGGTTTTGGGCTTCCCCCCGGCTAGACTACACGTGAAAAATTTAAAAAAAAAATCAAATAAAAAAAAAAATTAAAAAAATATAATAGGAATTCTAAAAACCTACCCCAAAATAAAATTTTTCCCCGTGTCATTTTTAAAGTCGGGCCCCGGGCCATTTAAAAATGAAACTCAATGTTTAACAGGCGGGGTATTCCGATAACGGAACAAATCTCAAATTTTTGGGGTTTAAATGTTTAATCGCCCGAGTTTTTTCCGAGGGAAAACGGAAGGGGTGCATGTAATCCCGGAATGCCCAACCTTTAAAAAAAGGGAAAGAATAAAAGGGAAATTTTTTAAAGGGACTTCCCCGTTCATGGGGGCTTTGGCCTAATTTCAAAATTATTTTTTCATCTTTAAATTATGAAAATTTTTCTTTTTTCCACTTGTGGCTCCCGCCACTCGGGGAAAAAATTTATTTTCATCCCACTCGATAAAAAATAAATTTGTATTTATAGAAAAGGCTTGAAATTTTTTCCTTATCTATTTTATGCGAGCTCGACGAGCTGGCCCGAAGGGCCTCCCCAAAACCCGACCCTTTCCCGGTAACGCGAAGAAACCTTTGCAAAAGTAAAAGGGTTTTTTGAAAAACTTTCGCCCAAAAAACCCGCCAAAATTGGACACACGCAACTTTTCAAAATTTAAAGTTTTAACGAAAAAAAACTGGGGACTTCTGACAAAAAACGGATTGTTAGACGGGGTCCCCCCGCGCACGTCTATGGGAAACCCCATAATTTGGACAGGGAACCAAAAACCAAAACGCAAGCGTGTATAAAATAACGAATGACATTTAAAAAAAACGGAAAATGTAAAAATAAAAACTTAAAAGGCGCCATTTTGTTTAAAAAAATCTGATAAAAAAAAAAACATTTTTTTTTTTCGAATTTTGTTGTGAAAACTATCTAAAATTTGAAAGAAAAGGGTTTCTAACTAAAAAATAATCCGAACCCAAAATTTATCTTTTTCAGTCCTTTAAACCCCGTTTGTACGGGACGTTTAAAAGTATTGTTTCCCGTAAACGTCACAATGAAAGCGCCAAACAGCACGTGAAAAACAATCAAAATAAAGAAACGCTTTTTCAATGCCCCCCAAACTTTTTAAATTTAAAAATTTATTTCACTTTTTTAAAATTTTTATTTCGCTTATAAATTATAAGTGAAAAAAAATAAAAAACAAAGTTTTTTTCAACGTTTTCCAAAACTCGTTATTAATTTAAACGACAGGGACGGAGCCTATTTAAAAACAGTACGTTTGACGTACACGCACGGGCTCACTCCCTTTTTGAAAAATTAAAAAAAAACGATTTTTTTCATACTTTTTTGGACTTTTAAAAGAAATTTCGAGCTTCGTTTGAGGCTTTCCCTTTTTTCATATTATTTTTATAAAAAGTTTTTAGTGAAATATCATGTATTTAGACCTTGGGAAACCTTTACTGTTTTGGATAAATTTTTTTGTTTGTTGTTTTTTTTTTTTTTGGGTTTTACTTTAAACATCGCCCACAGTTTGGTTTAAATATCGCGACGTTCCCAAAGCTTTACTGGGGAGGAAGACCTAAAGGTGCCCTTCCTTTTGCAGTTTTTTCAGGCACGAAGGGGAAACCCCTGAGTAAAAACCACCGACGTTCCGAAAGCTAGCTGTTTAGCTTCCTAAACATAAAAAGAACCCAAAATCCTTTTCGGGTTTCCCCAAATAAATTGAAAAGACATATGGGAAATAAATTTCAAAAGGAAAAGGACCACCTAACATCCTGAGGGCCAAAAAGACGCATTTTTTTCTTTTTTAAACCCAAACCCGGGGTAAAAATTTTTATCTTTCAATAAAAAATCAGGGTAAATTTACCCAACAATTGGTGCAAAAATTTCCGCCCCCCCAGCGGGAAATTTTCCCCGATTAGCCCCGTTTTGGTGTTATTTCTGAAAAGCCCAAAAAATAAAAATAACCCAAAACCCCCGGGGGTTTAATTTTTCCCAATATGTTGATTTACTAAAAAATAAAAAGGTATAATCAAAAAAATTTAAAATAAATTTTCCAAAGTAATTTTGGTTTTGGTGACAGGGGACTTAAAAATCCCGGGATTTTTAAAATAAAGCTATGTGTTTTGGTGGAAATAATAAAATAAAAAGAGTCTTTTTTCAATTTTAAATGCAAACATAGTAAAATTCAAAACTTTTTTACGAAAAAAAGAAAATGGGTAAAAATGGTTTTATAACTCCCCTCTGATATACATTTTATTATCAAATCCAAACCCCATTTTACTAAGGATTTCTTTTTTTTTTTGATAATTTGTTGGAAAATTTTTTATTTTTCTTTAAAGCCTCATTTTAAAAATTTTGGTGGATTAAAACCTTTTAATAAGGGGAATTTGAACAGTATTGAAAAATTTTCTTACGCTTAAACACAGCCAATAAAAATTTTTGGGTTTTAAAACAAACAAAAATTTTTAAAATTTTATCACGTGACTCCCAAACATGGGGGCCCACCCCAGGGGGAAAAAAAAAATTTCCCCCACATTTAAAGGGTCTTTTTCCCCGAATTTTTGACGAAAATTCTTAAAAGCCCATTTAGATGTAAGAGAAAAAGGGGGGCGAGCTGCCCAAGTTTGTAGGGCGGGAAAAAGATGAGCTTAAACCCGGGCAAGTAGGGGAAAATGTTGGAGGGAAAATTCACTTGAAAAAAGTGCGAAAAACCCTTTTTTGTTTTTCCCCCGTCTTGTAAAAAAGTGGTATACGGAAAAATTCAAGTTTTTGAAGGGTTTCCCGAAAACCCCCCGGGGGGAAAGTTTGGGGTGTGCAATTTTGTTTAAAATTGAAAGCTTAAATCTGAGTGGATGCCCTTTAACATTAAAGATGGTTTCCCTGTCGCATGAAATTTCACAAGAAAGCCTTTTATTAACATGTTAAAACTTAAATCTGTGCAAAACCCGATACTGACAGAAAATTTTTGGGAAAAAATTTCTCAAAAACTTTTCCAAAAACTTGGAAAAATTTTTCGAAATTTGGAAAGGGTGTAAAGTTTTTACCCAAAAAAACTGGTCTCCTGTTTTATCTCATGGGGACCCGAAAAAATTTAAAAATTTTAAAAAACTGAGAAGTTGCAGACACGTATCTGGGCCCTGGCATTAGTCACCTTTTTGCGGGGGTTAAAATCCCCATGCCCGGGACCAGGAAAAATCTGGAAACTTGAACATCTTGGTTCCCGGATTTTCCCAAAAAATAACTGATCTATCGGGTTAAACATGTAAAACAGTGGTTGGAATTTTTAAAAAAATTTTTGAATTTTTAAACTTTTGTGGGAAAAGTGACAGACCGGGGATAAAATTTTCCCTTTCCCAAAATGCAAAAATCTAAGAGACCTTAATTTTAAGAAAACTGGGGACAATGTGGGCAGATCAGGAAATTGGAAATTTTTTTCTGAAAAGGGGGGTTTAAAGGGTTGAAAGTTCTTGATGTGAAATTTTTGTGATAACGGGAAGATGAGGGCTACAGTTTCTTCTCAAGGGTTTTTTACCCGTCCCAAGAAAACCCCGTCATGAGTGCTTGTAATGTAAAAATGATGATGGAATTGAGGAAACTTTTTTGAACGCCTTGCAAGAAATTTAAAAATGTTGAACCCTTTTGGCAGTTTTTGACAGGGAACACAGACAAGGGGCTCAGTGCTATTGGAATGAAAATTTTAAAAAATCTTAAAAAACATTGATCGGTACGGATGTACAAGAATTACAAAAATGTTTGGGCTTTTAAAAAAGCAATTTCAAACTGCCATTCTAAAAAGCCTTGGGAAACTGGGGCTCTGGGATAAGAGAGATTTAAAAATACTGTAAAAATTCTTAAGCTTGTTGACAATTTTAGGAAAAAGGGCCCGAAAAATTTTAAAAAATTTTTTACATTTTGTTATAAAAAATTTTTTAAAATATTCTAAACATTTTCCCAAGAGAAAGAAACCAATGAAATTATTGGTGTTGTTTTTGTTTGGGCTTCAATGTCAAACTGCTTCAGAAGTTTGTATGTAGGTTCATTCAAAAATTATAAATGAACTCCAAGAAAATAAGCGGGAAAAGTCACATGAAGATTTATTTTGTAAAAAAAGTTCTAAACATATTGCATATGCTGGGCTATAAACTTTAAATGGTTGTAAACCCTTTAGATTTTTATATTTATATTTTTTCATGTGTTGCAAGCTAAGATATTAACTGTATAAGATTTTCAGCCATTTTACATTGTGTAAGTCTTTTAAAACCACACTATTTATTATTAGGTTTAAAAAGGTTTAAAAATTTGCTCTAATAGAACTTGTCAACTAGTTTTTTTTTTTAAAATTTTGGCCCAGTGTTTATAAAGGTCTTTTGAATAATTAATTTTTACATTTCTAAATGCTAGATGCATGTTCAAACTACAAACATTGATACTGATTGTTTATTTAGCGGGGGAAAATGATCCATATTTAAACTTTCCATAGATCTGTCCCTTCACCCTGATGGGGTATTTAAGTTTGATATTTTTTGTGCTATTTTTTCTAAAAAAATAGTGGGGTTAATAGAAATTTTAAAACCTTTAAGACAGGGGCAATTAGCTGGAATTTTATAAATGGGAACTTTCCCCCCCAAAGATTGAAGTTAGGGCTTGCCCTGGGGTTTGAATCACCAAAAATAAGCCATGATCATTCAATTTTAACAGATAACAAGATTTAATTTACAGGTGCAAGTAATTCTCTTTCTTCCACAATACTTCTTTATCGTATCAAGATGTTTTCATTTGATCATCATGTTAAAGGTTGCTATTAAAAAACCCCATAGTCATTGTTATATCAATAAATCATATCATAATTCAAAGTTTAACTTAGATTTACCCATATTCAGAAAGATACTTGCCAATTTTTATATAACATGTGACAAGGAATTTTCTGTAAGTCATAGTGTGGTAAGTAAATAAAAAAAATTATTGTAGATAATTTTTTACATGTTTAAATATAGGCAATGCTTCCAAGGTTTCATTGATATGTAAAAAGACATATTCATAATTCAGTGCAGAATTTTAAGTTATACACCATTTCATTATGACAGTATCTTTTATATAATTTTTATTATCAAAATGTAAGTAAAGTAGCATCAAAATTTGATAAAATTTTTATGTTTTCTAGAACTTTTATATAAAAGCAAAATTGACAAATTCGTTAATATAATTACAGTAAAAATCACATTATAACAAAGCAAATATATAGTTTTGTGTAGATTCTCCGAGTTTTTTTTTTTTCCAGAAGAAAGTGCTATATTAAAATCACTTATAAATTTTTAATTTTATGTATATAATTTAGTATGGTGACATGTGTGTTTTGTTTATTATTATTAAGTCCAACTTCGGCGCCATTTGAGAATTTTGTTCATTATATTAAAGTCCCAAAAAATCGGCTAGCGCATTTTTAAGAATTTTGTTCATTATTAAATTTCAAACTCGGCGCCATTTAAAAAATTTTTGTTTTTCATTAAATATTAAAGTCCAAAACTCGGCTGCCATTTAAGAATTTTTGTTCAAATTAATATTAAAGTCCAAACTCGGCTGCCATTTAAGAATTTTTGTTCATTATTGGATTAAAGTCAAATCTCCGGCTGCCATTTTAAGCATTTTGTTCATTATTAAAGTTCATTCTTGGCTGCCATTTAAAAAATTTTTTGTTGAATGCTAGAATGAATATTGGTAAATATATAAGTATGTATTGAGAAATTATTTAAATAATATATAAATGCTACATTCTATTACATTCCCGTACTTTGCTTTCGTTGACCTATATCTACACGTCGGTATAGTTAAACCCAACTACTTTGACAATTTTTATTGAAGTATCTTAGAAAAATGAAATACAATGTAACATCATTCTTATCAAAAAATAATTAAGTTTCAATTAAAAATTTATTCATTGATACATGTATGTAAAAAAAAGTTATTAGCTAGCATATATTATATTATCCCATGATCAAATTATCAATTATTATTAAAATGGGAGGCCACAGTGTTTGTTTCTGGCCTTCCTACACAAATGTATAATAATTGTCCACCCTAAATGTTTTTGTGATTGGGTATTTCAAGCAGCTTAGCTTTATGAAGGCTAAATTTTAAGAGTATAAAGGGTGTGGGGGATGGGTTAAAACTTTGATCACTAATTAAATAAAGTCATTATCCAATACCCATAATTCTAGCATGGATATAACAGAGGTATTCCCCCTTTTTTAAACTTTAATTATAAACATCATCCAGACACTTGTTTTACTATCAAGCACTGAGAATTGAACATGCTGTACTTCAGACAGATCTTGTCTGAAATTAATTTCATTTTGCATTTTTGTTTTTTTAAACTTTCATGGAAAAAAAGTTTGATGAAGCCTACATGGCCAATGAGAAGCTAGAGCAGTTAACAGGATCAGCAGAAAATAGTCATTTAAAATTTTATTGAAAATATTAATTTTTATTTGAAACTGAATAGACAAGATACAAGAAACTTTAAAATTTTAATCGGGTTTAAAACCAACATATTTTTTTCATTTTGGTGAAAATAAAAAAATTTTGGGGTCCTTTTTAATGACCAAATAATGACTGGTTAAAATGGGGAAAAAAAGCTGATTGGTAAAACAGGAGAAATTGTGTGACATGTTTTGTCCCAGATTGTTACAAAGTTGTGTGGTGTTTTTTAAGCAAAAAATCTTTTATTTACCCCCTTTTTTTCCCTTCCCCGTGTCTATTTAAAATTTTCAATCAAAATTTTCCAAAAAGTAATTTATTTAAAAAATAAAACCTACAGTGTAAAATAGAAAAAAGGGGAAAATTTTCTGTTATTTTTGTTAAGGCTACAATTTTGCATGCAAATATTTTAAATACAAAAAATCATATTATAAAATATTGAAATTTTTGATGCAAGAAATGATATTTTGATTGTTTTGTTTTGTACAAAAAAATAAAAAGTATCAAACTTTACAGGTTTCTGGTTATTTGTTTGAAAGGTGTTTGGCGAGGATGCAATAATAATTACATTATAAAGTATACAGTCTAGTTATAATGCCCCCCTTCGAAGAAGAGGGGGTATATTGTTTTGCTAATGTCGGTCTGTCTGTCGGTCCATCGGTCTGTCCGTCGGTAGACCACATGGTTTTCGCTGATTATCTTGAAAAGCATTTATCACAAAGTCTTCATATTTCACATGAAACAGCATGGTGATTTGTATACATGAACAGCGTATGACGACTAGTAGATTAAATGGCATGGGGATTTGTACGTGAAATAGCATAGCGACTTGAACATGAAACAATAATTTTAAAGTACTAAGGGAATGGCATACTTAAATTTTGATCAACGTAATGATGAACAATGTACAGTTAATGTGTGAACTATTTTCTTATATAATCTGAAATTATCACAATTTAAACTGACACAAACTTTCGAGGAACAAAAAACCAGACTGGTACAAATTGTACATCTTTCACGACATTACTTACTGCAACAATTTATGCAAAAATGCTCTCTTTCTCCATTGTGTGTTTTAAAATAAACACAAAAATGTTTTTACTACTAAGTATTCGTTTTTATATAAACATTTAAAAATCTCACAACTTGATGGCAGATAATTAACCAAACGTTGGTTTTGTTAATAAAAATAAATTCAACATTCGGTATTCTCCACTGAAACAGGTAAAGGCGAACATGAGATGGTTTTTTTTTAAATTGACATTTCGAACGCCTATTTTCTGACGACTAAGGTTCTTTGGGCTTGAACCAACGAACACAAACTGCACGGGATTTACGTGTATAGATATTTATTTACTTTTTTCACTTGGTAAAGCTCAACCTGTTGTCCTTGCTATATATATACATGCTGTAGTAATTACTTGTGATCGCTTTTAATTATATGATATCTTGATGTATGTTTAATTTGAGATTGTGTTTGTTTTGTTGTTTTTTTGTTGTTGTTTTTTTTCTAAAATAAAAACTAAAAATTATAATGTTGTTGGTAATAAAGAAAAGCAAGGGTGAAAAATGTGTGTGTTTGTTCGGGTTTGGGGACGGGAGGAATATTTTCATTAAATACTCAGGAAATGGGAATAAGTTTAAAAAAAAAAACTTTCATCATAAAGTAACACAGCTCAGATGCTGGATTTAAACACATTTACAGACAACCCACTCAAAACATGATAAAAACTTCGATTAAAATTTCGGAATTTTCACGTGCAGCAGGCTCAATGGTAAATGATCATAAAAACCTCGTAACGTGAGATCACTTGAAAGCGTTGACCCTAAGCCAGAAAACCTAGTCAGCAATGATCAAAATGTAATTATGCATTTAGAAGTGCATTCTTTCTGTTACTTCAACGTTAAATCTGATTGAGATTGCAAGATGTATATACAAATAATCGTAGATGAAAGAATATTTACCACGAGATAACGCGATATAATTAAAACTTTAAAATCTCTTAAGTTTTAATTTCTTTATATTTTTTTCTTCAACTTTCCAATTCACACAAGCGCAATTCTTAAAAATGTTGTATCCAGTTTTACTTTTTGTTAATCTATTTTTTTCTACCTGACTAAATTGATTCTCATTCCTAATTAAGTTTACTTATCATTTTTAACGTAAATTAATGAGAAATTAATGTAACTGTCCGATTTGCACGAGTCCAGAAAAAGTGGTGTCGCTACTCGTGCTTAAAGCACGTGCTTTAGATGTTGCTGTAAACTATGGTATATTAATTGTTAATTCTCATGTGTATAAAACTGAGTTTTAAAAGCATTGTAAATGAAAAAACAAAAGTTTTACTATTGTATTTTTTTGCAGCACATGTACATTGTTTCATACACGAATTTAATACGATTAAGTAAATACACGTATTTGAAATAAAAAGTCAAATCACTTACCTTTATACGTTAGTACGGACGAACGGCCAGTAATTCCTGTATACATATATAAAACACTGTATATATCAGTATATCTCAAGTATTGAAATATTCATCGATGTAACTTATTGATGAACTTTTATCCGGAGTAAGTGCTTGTTAAAGGAATTTTTATGTCCACGGCATATAATGTTATCTAAAAATGATTTTGAGATTATAGTTTTCAGCTTGTTGATAGACACTATGAACGGAACAAGGCATTGCAAGATACACGACAGATTTATGTGCAAAATAATTACGTTTCCCCAAACAAAATTACTGCATTAAATCAGAAAGTAGTTTGCATAAGTACAAGTGAAATGATGATTAAAACAAACTTAAAACACTCCGTCGATCAATGTTCACCTAGGTTTAAACCGTACATATAAGTGTGGATGAAGGTGAATACAGGTGTTACTATATGTAGGTATAAGTTCAGTCTTAAACATAAAGCCACATACCTTATTAAATTTTGAAGGTTGGCATTAATAAAGTTGGTATAAATTCGCTGAAACCATACTTTACTACATTATCCTTTATCATTTGTGGTCGTGTGGTTACTTGGCCTTATCAAAGTCGTATGCTTACTTGGTCCGTACCGGGATTACGTGATTTCTTGACCCTCACCGTAGTCGTGTGCTTCCTTGGCCCTCACCAGTCATGTAGTTACTTGGCCCAAACCGGGGTCACAGCGTATTTGGCCCTCATCGGGGTCGTGTGGTTTGGCCCTTGCTGGGGTCGTGTTGTTCCTTGGCTCTCATCGTGGTTTCTTGTAACTCACCATGTTCGTGTGGCTACTTGGTCTTTCCGTGATCGTGTAGTTACTTTCCTTCATTTGGGTGTGTTGCTAATTGCCTCCTCATAATGGCGGTGTGGTAACTCGGCACCCAGTCAGGCATTGTGGTTACTAGGCCCTCACTAGGGTCGTGTAGCTACTATGCTTTCAATGGTGTCGTTTGGTTACTAGACCTTCACTGGGGTCGTGTTGTTTCTAGGCCCTCACTGGGATCTGTTGATTCTAGGCCCTGAGTGGGTTCGTGTTGTTACTGGGCCCTCACTAGGGTTGTGGTTAATAGGCCCTCACTGGGTCGTGCTGTTTCTGGGCCCTCACTGGGGCTGTGTGGTTACTAGGCCCTCACCGGGTCGTGTTGTTACTTGGCCTTCACCTGAGTAGTGAGGTTATTTAGCTTACCGAGTTTGTTAAGTTACTTAGCACTCGCGGCAGGGGGTTGAATACAGCTGAGAAGGTATTAATTTATTCATCTTTATATTCTACGATTTATTTATTTTCTTTTTGATTGTGTTTTACGTCGCACCAACACAGTAAAGGTCATATGGCGACTTTCCAGTTTTACACGTGATGAAAGACCTGTCCCCCTCCGTGCAATATTTCAGGCACAAACTTTAGTAGAACCACTGACATTCTGTAAGCTAGCTGACATGAAAGAATCCCCCCAAAAAATTCTTACTTCCCTAGAAAGGCCAACATGAATTTTATAACGTTAAAATAATGGTTTTAGAGCATGTAAATTGCATGCTACCTGAATAAAGTAGTGCTGACTGTGAATTAATTTGTCATAAAAGTAGCAAAATGTTAACAAAGTAGTATTTTGACTTTCATACAAAATTCTAAATCATTATAACTGTACTAATTACCAAAAAGCAACAGAAGAGGGAGAGGATTGAGGTAATTGGCCAATGAATAAATTTAAAGAAACCATAAAAGTACATCCAAAATACAAAGCTTTTGAGAAATATTTTTGGAGCATAATGAACCTTTAAGGTTTAGTCTGTTTTAAACTGGAACAAGAATGACTCGATTTATTGTTCCATCTTAAACAATAATAAATAACTTTTAATCAATGATGTTTAAGATTAAGTTTAGTGAAAATCCAACAATTATTTTATGATAAAATAGATGTTCAAAACCTTATAAGAACTTGTTTGTCCGATTAACAGGATAAATAATATTTGAATAATTCTGGGACAAAAATCTCACAAAGATCATCTTGAACCTGTAATATATACGAGCTTAAACAAGTTTAGTATTAAACAATATTTGACAAAAATGTTTCTAAATAGATAAAAAAGAACAAACAACATTAAATTTTAAAATCATGTATTTTTCTATTTTCATGAAAAAACATCCCATTAACAATCAAGATAAAATCATAAAATTGGTAACCATGCCAATCACAGATTATTTATTAACAAAAGTATAAAAAATTACATGAGATCACAATTATAACTAATTCTATACTTCAAAAACAAATATCTAAAATTATATGGCTTTTTCTCATATATTATAACAAAACTGATGGATTAATATTCTACATGGTATATAACTGGTTATTTAAACTTCTACATGGTATATAACTGGTGTATTATTCTACATAAGTGGTATATAACTGGTTAGTTAATCTTCTACATGGTATATAACTGCTTATTTAACCTTCTACATGGTATATAACTGGTGGATTATGTTATGTAAGTGGTATATATCTGGTGACTTTATGGTATATAATTGGTGGATTTATTTACTATGTGGTATATAACTGGTGAGTTAAACTTGTACATGGTATATAACAGGTTTATTGATGTTCTACATGGTATATAACTGGTTATTTAATCCTCAATATGGAATATAACTGGTGGATTATTTTACAGAACTGGTATATAACTGATAGTTAATCTTCATGGTATATAACAGGTGTGTGGTATATAATTGGTGCTTTAATCTTTATGGTATATAACCAATGGATTTATTTGCTATGTGGTATATAACTGGTGGAATTTTCCCAACTAGTTAAAAATAAAAAAATTTTTACAGGGTGTAAAATTTGATTTTAAAATGTTCAAACATTTTAAAACATGAAATTATTATTGGGGTTTAAATTTCCCTAAAATGTTTTAAATTTCTTCATGGTATATTAACTGGTGGAATCATTTACTATGTGGTATATAACTGGTAAGATAATCTTGTAATCTTAATATTGAGTCAATTTTCTACATAATATTTAACTGCTGAGTAAATTTATATGATTTAAAAATTCTTCAACATGGTATGTGACTGACGAGTTAATCTTCTACATTTTGTAAGAATTTGAAGATAAATATAAAAGCTCTAATATATACAGCACTGAAACCTTTAAAAATTAAACAAGAGGGCCATGATGGCCCTGAGGTCGCTCACCTGTATTTAGGCCCCCG
Organism: Ruditapes philippinarum; assembly: GCF_026571515.1. Taxonomy (NCBI): domain Eukaryota; kingdom Metazoa; phylum Mollusca; class Bivalvia; order Venerida; family Veneridae; genus Ruditapes; species Ruditapes philippinarum. The sequence goes on along the minus strand of NW_026856906.1, from coordinate 72,382 downwards.
GAGCGGGGCTAGTTTAAACCCCAGGGCTTTTATTTGAACAAACTTAGAAGACACTCATTAGGAGATGTTTCAAGATGTTAAGTTTTTACTATACACATATAATGAAAAAAACAATGACCTTCCCCCCCCCCCTTTGGGCAGGGCCAATTTTAACCCCAAGGGCTTTTATTTGAAAAACTTGGTAGACACCCACCAAAAGATGTTTCCTGAAATCTAACCTCTAGCTCATTGGGTTTTTTAAAGAAAGATTTTTTAAGTTTTTTTTACTATACACATATAGTTAAAAACAATGAACCTCTGGGGCGGGGCCAGTTTTTTTTTTTTAGCCCCAGGGCTTTTATTTGAACAAACTTTGTAGACCACTTACTAGAAAGATTTTTCATGCTTAATATCTAAACTCTAGCTATTTGGGTTTTTTCAAAAGAAGATTTTTTAAGTTTTTTGCCATACACATATAAGGAAAATCAATGACCCCCAGGGCGGGGCCAATTTTGACCCCAGGGCTTTTATTTGAACAAACTTTGTAGACACTCACTAGAAGATGTTTCATGCTTAATATCTAAACTCTAGCTATTTGGGTTTTTTCAAAGAAGATTTTTTAAGTTTTTGCTATACACATATAAGGAAAATCAATGACCCCGGGGCCGGGCCAATTTTTTGACCCAGGGCTTTTACTTGAACAAACTTTGTAGACACCCATTAGCACATTGTTTCATGCTAAATATCTTAGCTCTAGCTCTTTGGTTCTTTAAAAGAAGATTTTTTAAGTTTTTACTATATGCATATAGGGAAAATCAATGACCCCCTGGGGCGGGGCCAATTTTGACCCAACGGCTTTTATTTGAACAAACTTGGTAGACACTTATTAGAAGATGTTTCATGCTAAATATCTTAGCTCTAACTCTATGGGTTCTTTAAAAGAAGATTTTTTAAGTTTTTACTATATGTATATAGGGAAAATCAATGACCCCCTGGGGCGGGGCCAATTTTGACCCCAGGGCTTTTATTTGAACAAACTTGGTAGACACTTATTAGAAGATGTTTCATGCTATATATCTTAGCTCTAGCTCTATGGGTTCTTTAAAAGAAGATTTTTTAAGTTTTTACTATGTGCATATAGGGAAAATCAATGACCCCCGGGGCGGGCCAATTTTGACCCCAGGGCTTTTATTTGAACAAACTTGGTGGACACTTAATAGAAGATGTTTCATGCTAAATTTTTAGCTCTATGGGTTCTTTAAAAGAAGATTTTTTAAGTTTTTACTATATGCATATAGGGAAAATCAATGACCCCCTGGGGCGGGGCCAATTTTGACTCCAGGGCTTTTATTTGAACAAACTTGGTAGACACTTATTAGAACATATCTCATGCTAGATATCTTAGCTCTAGCTCTATGGGTTCTTTAAAAGAAGATTCTTTTAAGTTTTTACTATATGCATATAGGGAAAATCAATGACCCCCTGGGGCGGGGCCAATTTTGACCCCAGGGCTTTTATTTGAACAAACTTGGTAGACACTTACTAGATGATGTTTCATGCTAAATATCTTAGCTCTAGCTCCATGGGTTCTTTAAAAGAAGAATTTTTAATTTTTTACTATATGTTTATAGGGAAAATCAATGACCCCCTGGGGCGGTGCCAATTTTGACCCCAGGGCTTTTATTTGAACAAACTTGGTAGACACTTACTAGAAGATGTTTCATGCTAAATATCTAAGCTCTAGCTCTTTGGGTTTTTTAAAAGAAGATATTTAAAGTTTTTTCTTTCGGTTGCCATGGCAACCAGAGTTCTGCATGGAATTAAATTCTTTGAACAATTGTTAAAGGTGACCACCAAAGGAACATTCCTGTGAAGTTTGGATGAAATTGGCTTAGTGGTTTATGAGGAGATGTCATTTAAAGTAAAAGTTAACGGACGGCTGGACGCCAGACGAAAAGAGATCACAAAAGCTCACCCTGTCACTTTGTGACAGGTGAGCTAAAAAGCAAAGGTACACTAATCAATTTTAGCACACTGTTACAAAATTTAACATGTTGATATTCATTATCACATCTTCTTGTGGAAATTATCATTTTCTATCATATCCTACATTATCAGTATCTAACAAGAGAGTCAGTGACCCTGTATGTTACTTAAACAAAGGTAAAAAAGTTGTCTCACAAGGAGAAATAGAAAATTCTACTTTTAGCTACAATGACCTAGAAACTGACTCATGCAACCCCACCAAAAAGTAGTTCATAAAAACATTCATTATCACTAATAACTAAGAATCTGGGTAATAAATGAAGGTATAACTGGGAAATGTCAACAATAGACAGAACAGAAGCTATATACTCCACTAAAACATGGAGCAAAAACAATCCTACAAATATAAACATGATTGATTCTGCATAGATATAATTGTATTATAGACTAGCATTAATATTGCCATCCTCATACGGCTTAACATATTTATACTTCAACATGCAAAACAGTGTTGTAAGGCACTTTTCTGTTGGACTATTTTCTTATAAAAAAATTGCAGCACTAAAACTGAACGAATGTAGTTATCTATTATCTCCAGTCTTCTCAATGACTGGGATCTGAGACAAACATGTTATATCAATGATATCATATACAATGTACATGAAACTCCCAGGGAGTTATGTATCTACACTTGACATGTACATGAAACTCTCTGTTAGTAATTTGTCTACAATGTACATGAATCTCCCTTGGAGAAATTTATCTAAACTGTACATGAAACTCTCTCTTAATGATTTCTCTACAATGTACATGAAACTCCCTTGGAGAAATTTATCTAAACTGTACATGAAACTCCCTCTTAATGATTTCTCTACAATGTACAGTACATGAAACTCCCTTGGAGAAATTTATCTACTATGAACATAAAAGACCCAGGTAGTGATTTATCTATGATGTTCATGAAACTCCTTTGGAGAAATTTATCTAAACTGTACACGAAATTCTCTGTTAATGATTCCTCTACAATGTACATGAAACTTCTTTGGAGAAATATCAACTATGAACATAAAAGACCCTTGGAGTGATTTATCTATGATATAGATGGAACTCCTTTGGAGAAATTTATCAACACTGTACATGAAACTCTTTTGAATGATTTAGTTTAACTCCATGCAAGCATGCTAAGCATTTTAACAATAAGATCTCAATAAAACAATGGATTTCAAGACTCATTTGTAACAATTTCTGGTTAAAGTTTGTTGTACATACAGAGCCATCAATGAATACCTTTACACCAACTGAAAAATTGCTGTGTGGTTGATATACAAACATATTTTATCCATATATTTTACATATTTATTGCATTAGTTTACTATAACTGACTGTAACGTAAATAAATGAAGAAATTATCAGAAAATCAAAGAAACAAGGAACATTGCAATGCGATGCAACCAGGTTTTCAGCAAAATATTTCACAGAAGCTTTGTCATGAAGGGGCATTTGTTTTTAATTGAACTTTTAGGAGGAATTATGGCTTTTTTAATATTCCTCAAACAAAAATGATTGAGAAATTTTATGTTGTCTATTCGCCTTTTTTTCCCAAATGTTTTAGAAAGGTAAACAGTACTTTATTTTTGCTTAATTTTTGCATTTTTGCGTCTCTTGTCATTTTCTTTTGTCAACAATATTGGCGTGTGGTGTTTTGTGCGATATCAAGAAAAGTATGTTCACAATTTTAAAAAAATGGGTCAAAGACAGAAAAGGCCGGGTTGCATTTATACACCAAATATCATGAGGCTGTGATGTTACGAAAAAAATTTCCATTGACCCATTAATGTCGAAAATTTAATTCAGTAGGTAAACGGGAAGTGGATTAGCTACACATCTAAAATCTAATCCCACAGTATGGGACCATGTGTCAATGCTGCATGCCAAATATCAAGAGGTTGTGATTAGTAGTTTCTGAGAAAAATGTTACGAACATTTCCTACCAATGACCATTAATTTCGAAAAATCTAACTAATTTAACTAAGTGGATAAACAAGAAGTGGATGAGCGACAGACCTGAAATCAAATCCCACGGTATGGGACAATGTGTCAATGCTGTATGCCAAATATCAAGAGACTGTGATAAGTAGTTGCTGAGAAAACTGTTACGAAAATTTCCTACCATTGACCATTAATGTCGAAAAATCTAACTAATTTAACTAAGTGGATAAACAGAAAGTGGATGAGCGACAGACCTGAAATCAAATCCCACAGTATGGGACCATGTGTCAATGCTGTATGCCAAATATCAAGAGGCTGTGATAAGTAGTTGCTGAGAAAACTGTTACGAAAATTTCCTACCATTGACCATTAATGTCAAAAAATCTAACTAATTCAACTAAGTGGATAAACAGGAAGTGGATGAGCGACAGACCTGAAATCAAATCCCACAGTATGGGACCATGTGTCAATGCTGTATGCCAAATATCAAGAGGATGTGATAAGTAGTTGCTGAGAAAACTGTTACGAAAATTTCCTACCATTGACCATTAATGTTGAAAAATCTAACTAAATTAACTAAGTGGATAAACAGGAAGTGGATGTGCGACAGACCTGAAATCCAATCCCACTGTATGGGACCATGTGTCAATGCTGTATGCCAAATATCAAGAGACTGTGATAAGTAGTTGCTGAGAAAACTGTTACGAAAATTTCCTATCATTGACCTTTAATGTCAAAAATCTCACTAATTTAACTAAGTGGATAAACAGGAAGTGGATGAGCGACAGACCTGAAATCGAATCCCACATTATGGGACCATGTGTCAATGCTGTATGCCAAATATCAAGAGGCTGTGATAAGTAGTTGCTGAGAAAACTGTAACGGAAATATTTTCCCCGCCCGCCCGCCCGCCGCCCGACATTCACCATACTATAACCCGGATTTGCACCAGTGCAACCCGGCCAAAAATACTTGAATGATGTCTTGGAAGAAACATGGGAATTTAGTGAGCGCCAGGGCACTTGATGACAAAGCTTCTGTGAAAGTTTGGTCAAAATCCATTGAGAAATGTAGGAGAAGTTGCGCACTGTAGAAATTGTTCACTATATATTCTGTATAAGGAAAAAATAAACAAAGGGCCATAATTCGGTCAAATATTATCCAATCACAAAACCCCGACAATATGTGCCAGGCACTTGATAACAAAGCTTCTAAGAAAGTTTGGTCCAAATCCGTTGAGAAATGTAGGAGGAGTTGAGCACAGAAGAAATTGTTCTCTATATATTCTGTATAAGGAAAAAATATACAAAGGGCCATAATGCGGTCAAATATTATCCAATCACAAAACCCCGACAATATGTGCCAGGCACTTGATAACAAAGCTTCTAAGAAAGTTTGGTCAAAATCCGTTGAGAAATGTAGGAGGAGTTGCGCACAGAAGAAATTGTTCACTATGTATTCTATATAAGGAAAAAAAACAAAGGGCCATAATTAGGTCAAATATATACCAATTGCAAAACCCTGGCAATATGTGTCAGGGCACTTGATGACAAAGCTTCTGAGAAAGTTTGGTCAAAATCCGTTGAGAAATGTAGGAGGAGTTGCGCACAGAAGAAATTGTTCACTATATATTTTATATAAGGAAAAAAAAACAAAGGGCCATAATTAGGTCAAATATTATCTAATCGCAAAACCCCGACAATATGCGCCAGGGCACTTGATGACAAAGCTTCTGTGAAAGTTTGGTCAAAATCCGTTGAGAAATGTAGGAGGAGTTGCGCACAGAAGAAATTGTTTACGCCCGCCTGCCCGCCTGTCCGCCCGCCGACATACCTCAATCTAATAACCAGTTTTTTCCTTCGGAAAACCTGGTTAATAATATCAATCTATTCATAGTAAATTAACTTCTCCATAGCTTATGTAACTTCTGCATGAATAACTGGTTCCTTTATCTTTGGTAAAAATAAGCCTTTGACATTGTAAATAATAAAATTGGTGCAAATATAATTGTGGTTTTGTTTCAAGACTTTTCAGATTGCAAGTGTATGGTATATTGAATGTTCTTGTTGAAAGATAAAGTCTAATGAATAAAATGGACATTCTAGACACACCACATAATAACTTTATAAATTTCTTATGTTTTCATCTTGATTACACTCGTTTATACCAAACGGATGCATTAGATATTGTTTTAAATGGATGAATATTTTGCACATCAAGTAAAATCCATATATTAAGAGATATAAAGGTAATTAAAGATGGCACTGTATATATGTATGTATATGACACTTTAAAGTTTATTTAACATTAGCCAGTGCTGGGATAATCTGACAGTATACATCTATCCCCTTCAGGAAAACATCTTCGTTGAGAAACTCATTGTGATCGTGTAACAATATTGGTGTGTTGTTCATCGGAGAAAATCCTAATGCAGGATAACCAGCCTGAAATATAAACATACAGGTAAAATATGATGATAAACAAATGCGAATGTGTACATGTGAATGTGATATATTCCCACAAACTGCACTGACCACATACAGCCCATAGATTTAAGTTTCAAGAAGGCTGTAAAATCGAGCCTAAAGCAGCCACCATGACCACAGCAAAATCTTACGATAAGATGAGCCGCAGAATTTATATCCTGTTTTGTGTAAAGAAAGTGCCATAGAAATAAAGTCCGCAGAAATAAAAACATGACAAATTTGGAAAAACAATTTGGAGCCCATAGAAAAAATCACATATACAGTACATGTAAAATATGTTCATTACATAATACAGGTAAAATACAGAGGTCATATAACCAATGCTTGCTTGATTATTCCCTGACAATATATCAGAAAATATAAAATTAGAACTCTTTAAACCAGATCATATAAGCTATTAAAAACCTGAAAATATTTTGGTTGGGTTTTATGTCGCACCAACCTGGGACAGAATATAATGCTATTCAGTCCCAGCACCAACAAAGAAGAGGTAATATGGATACTTTTCAGCTTCACAAGTGGTGGAAAACCTTAGGTGCCCGTTCATGTGTCATTTCAGACATGAACAGGAACTTGAGTAGAACCACTAACGTTCTGTGAGGTAGCTGGATAGCTTCATCCGATAAAAGAATACTAAATCCCTGTTTTGACCCCACAGCTAAGGGGCAAGTGGTCTAAATACAACAGCCTAAACCATTTGGCAACATTCATCCCTATATAACTATAAATATATAATGATTATAATAATTACCAACCTGAAATATAAGTATAATCTGACTTACCTCCCTTAGAAACCTACTGTCTGTACCAGCAGGGAAAATCTCCTTCTCGAGTACCATACCCCTGTAGTGAAGAAATAAAGTGTCAATCTACAAATATAACATGGCATAGAATGCTGCTAGTCAAATAATGTGCTTGGATCATTTTTTTATCAAAATCCATCCCTGAACTCAAGTATAATCCTTTAGAAATTAAGACATGTGTTAAGTAAAATGAATAACTTAAATGATTTAAGGGATAAATATTGATAACATATATTAAACCTGTATTTTTCTTTCTTAGTTATAGTTTACAGGCAAAAACCCCAGGTTGGACATACCCTATATGAATTGTTAAATGATTGGGTTGGGGTTTAACTCACACTACCACTCACACAATCAATGTCCTCATTAATAATTTGTTTTGTCAAGATAAATAAAGATATGACAATTTATATTGTATATCATTAATATAAAGAAACCCATTAAAGTGCTATTCCAATTTATATACTTTTATATGACTTTATTTCTGCATATTCTGCAGTCAGTTTTAGTATTGCAGAAATAATAACAGCAGAATATATCTACATGTTTTGGTGTTTAACCTGTTCTGATATGTGTCCTACATTATGACCCGTGTCATCTAAAGTAATAACGCTTATCAGAATATGGAGCCTGCAGAAAAAAAACATTTATTTGGTAACATAAAATAACCAAATAAGTGTTATCAGTTTGTTTTTTCACATTTTATAATACAGGTTAAATGTAAAGTGGTAAATAAAAATTTTTGAACTGGATATGGTACAAGGGAAGTAAGTCCTGCTAACTGTTTTGAAGAACAAGGAGTATATTATTAGTTATAAAGATTTTTGACATGTTATATGGCCCTATATAAACGGTTGTTTGTAAATATAACCCAAGCCGCTAGGTGATACGGCCATATAACTTGTCAGAAATATTTATAATGAATTTATAATACAGCAAGCATCATTTTTAGAGGATTTAAGCGAGTTTTTTTTATAAATCGACAGCAGCTGTGTATATAAAACTTTATAAATGTCATGATTATCCAATGAAAAGCAACGTTACAAACGTGTAGTATTATAAAATTTGTTTAAATACTTACAGAGATTCACATGCAGTAGAAAAGGCCTTCCACCAAGGATCTGATTTGTCTGTACTAGTCAATGTTTGATCATCACATTTCTGTATACAATAATAGGTAAAGTACTTACTTATGAAAACTTTGTAATATTTTTAAATAAGATTTTAAGGCAAACAAGACACTTGACTACTTTTCAGTTTAACTAGTGGAGGCGAACCTCCGGTGCTACATATATGCAATATTTCAGACACAGGGGGCACCTCAGTAGAATTGTTGACCATTGGCAAGCTAGCTGAATAGCTTCATAACATGAAAATAATCATAGTTAACTCAAGTGACTTGCATCAGACTATCACCGTAATTGTACTTTTTTATACCCCAGGATCATTCCTGTATAGTTTCTTCAAAATCTTACAAACCGTTTGACATGAAATGTTCTTTTCGTATTTGAAAAAAGTTGCTAATAACATTAAATTAATGATAGATAATGGATATTAAGTGATAAGAAAATCTGACAACTTTGAACTAAAAGTTGGGCTAAAAAATGGCAAAATGTACCACACTTTGAGTAAGTCACAAATCAATGCATTACCTGAATGAAACTGTAAGTGACATCTTCCCCAGCCTCTTCACACCAGGTTTTTATTTTCTCCTCAAATTCTACAAGATCTACTGTAGGAGCAATACCAATATCAAACCCTAAAATAACCAGAAATAGATTAACATTATAAGATTTACAATTGTCAGAAATAGATAAATATTATAATAATTTTTATAATTAACAAGTAAATCAAGGGAAGGAGAGAATACACATCAAACATCAGGATGGTTTATAACTGGTTTATTCTAGGATCTACCGGTTTCGGTCTTTCAAGACCTTCATCAGGATATTTTTTATAATTGTCAGAAATAGATAAATATAATAATATTTACAATTGTCAGAAATAGATGAACATAATAACATATACAATTGTCAGAAATAGATGAACATAATACTATTTACAATTGTCAGAAATAGATAAATATTATAATATTTACAATTGTCAGAAATAGATGAACATAATAATATTTACAATTGTCAGAAATAGATGAACATAATACTATTTACAATTGTCAGAAATAGATAAATATTATAATATTTACAATTGTCAGAAATAGATGAACATAATAATATTTACAATTGTCAGAAATAGATGAACATAATAAAATTTACAATAGTCAGAAATAGATGAACATGATAATATTTACAATAGTCAGAAATAGATGAACATGATAATATTTACAATAGTCAGAAATACATGAACATAATAAAATTTACAATAGTCAGAAATAGATGAACATGATAATATTTACAATAGTCAGAAATACATAACCATATTAGAGTCAGAAATTGATAAACAAGAGCAATTTAGCATGATTTTGATGAAAGCAACCAGATTTTAGGACCTGTCTAGAGTTCACTTCCTGGACTTACCAGTACTGGCCAGGCTCAAACCCATAATCCTCCGGATGAGAGGGGACAACTCTAACTTTTAGGCTACCTCACCAATTTAAATGGTGCTTGTAAATTGGTATTACTTAAAATTCTCAACTTGTTTGACAAAGTTGAAAGTTATTTACACTCGATTATGATATACACAATAAATATTTTCTATTATTATTATTATTCTATATCATGAAAGTAAACAAAATCACATTAGATTATCTATATTGAGCACTCTAATTTTATACAAAGCAGGAACAAAATTTTCTTGATGTGTCTAAATAAACAATAGTGTAAAACAATTGTGTATAAAGTATAAGAATAATAATTGTTTTTCTTTGGTAACATACTTACCTACTTTCATTTCATTTGGTACTACATTAAACTGTACACCTCCCTGCAATGTAAACATATACAATGATAATACATAAAGTAATTCCTGTTATGGAAGTTTTCGGGAGTTTTCATATAGACATATAGGCAGAATTACAACTGTTCAATCAACTTTCTTTAAAGTGACATTATGCCCATCCAAGGGTATATAGTAAGTGAACGGGTGAAGATCAAAATAAGGTTTTCAGTTTGCCATAATCCCTTTTAATTTAATAATTAAGTTCGCATTAACAATTAATAACACACAGATCCGAATGAAATTTCTGTAAATGTCCGTTAGAATTTATGTGTAACGCTTAGTTAATAAAAAGAGTGAGGCAGTCTTTTTAAATTTTTGGCAGATTTATAATTTTATCCTAAACATTTTCCAATATCAACTGTTGGTCAAACACCATTTTGACAGTCAATCTTTTGAAATATAAAGTCAATTCAGCTCAACTTGACTCTGAAAATATGAGCATAATGTCACTTTAACTTAGCATGTTGTCAGAATATGATGACTGAAATATTTTGAGTGATCAGAAGTTGGGTATCTGGTTGGTTTGAACATATTTATTTAAGCTCAACTGCGAAACAAGTTATTGCAACTTATTTTAATCACTTTCGAGTCCGTTTCCTGGAACGAACCAGTACTGATGTCATATGAAGAAACATGGTTGTGATCAGAGTAGTAGTTGGGTATTTATTTTTCATAAAAAAAGAAACCAGACACTATAAATCTACACATAAAGGAAATTAACAGTAAAACAAATTTTACCTCTAGCATGGTTAAATTGATAGTAGTTACTTCCCCTAATGTGAGACAGCCGGAGCTTTTTAACCTTCAAAAGAAAATCATATTCAAATAAATCAGCTAAAATTCAGCTCCTGTTAAAATTACAAATAGTCAAAATGTTTTAAAATATGCTGTAAATTAAACCTTAATTCTAAAGAATGAAAGTCTTCAGAAAATAAATTTCCAAACTGTAGGGTAAAACTTGAAATCTTAAAACCCTTATTAAAAACAAGGAAATCATGCAAATTTTCTTACTTTTTTTCTTCCATGCCTCGAAAATCCAGGAATTTATTGATCACTCTTCTCTGAAATGAACAAATATGTAATACTATAATTGAGCCGTGTAATGACAAAAACAACATAATGGATTTGCTACCAGTATGGATCCAGACCAGCCTGCGCATCCGCACAGTCTGATCAGGATCCATGCTGTTCACTATCAGTTTCTCTACTTGTTATAGGGTTTGTAAGCGGACAGCATGGATCCTGATCAGACTGCGCAGGCTGGTCTGGATCCATGCTGGTCACAAACCCATTACGTTGGTTTTGGCATGGCACGGCTCAATTATAACTGTTGCTTTATGCTTCTTGTTATGCTATTGGCAATGAAAAGGTGAAAAGAACAGTACAATATTGAAATATTCAAGTGGAAAACTTGAAGTTATAGCTTTATCCTGTATGCTGACGACTTTGTGCAATGGAATAGATCCTTTTCACAACTGATGCATTACTACATCACGTCACCATCTGAAGGTAATTTTCAAAATATTATAAGCTTAAGACATAAAAAATCTCTCACAATTTTATCATCTTTATGTAACAATCATAAAAACATTTTAGATATTGGTACTTTAGTAAAATTCTAACATATTTAGATAATGAAAAAGAATTTGACAATTCAACTGAATAAACAGATCCTTTGCTTATTTACGTATTTTGCCTATTATATGCATATGGGGCATTACTCCAAAATCATTGCTTTCAAAATTATGCCCCTCTAGTCTAACAACTGCACCTTGTCATGATAAGAAAGTGCTGATACTTTTTGAAATGTTTGAATAATAGGCTACATTAAAGCTTTTGCACGACAAAAACAAAACCAATGATGACACAGCAATCATAATATAGAGGATATTGAATGAGTATAAGTTCAATACTGAATTTATTGCATGAGTTGAATAAAATTCTATTATGCGAGCCTCTGGGGAGCATATTATATTACTCAACAAGTGCAATAATTTCAGTAATGAATTTACACAATTTAATATTCTATTTATCACATACCCAAAATAAAGACCGTTTAAAGTGAAATAAGAGTCATTTTTCATTGACGCGCCTATAGTACAACGCTAACATTTAGCACATCTTTACACTATGTTTGTATAACTCTAATGACGTCACGTCACAATATATGCACGGCCGTGCAATACCATATTTACGGAGTTGCAAAATTGGCACGGGTGTGTGATGAAGCTCAATTTTTCCCTCGAAACAGACAAGCTAATAATCACCCCTGAAATGCCTGCTACTTTTGTCAAGGAAGGAAAATATTTCAAAACTCGGGCAGTATCCATTGCCCCGTTTAGTTTGTGTGATTATCAAGATAATAATTGTTATAATATAAACATTGTACATACCAGTTTTTCTGCTGCTGTATTCTCTATGAATCTTGACCCATGACCTGGGTTACCATGGCATTTAACAAGAACCCCTGTATTATAAAAATATTAATTTATTCAAATTTTTGCCACTTAATATGTTGTAGCTATTCAAATTCAACAAGAAACAACATCAAACAATAATAGTTAAAACTGTCAAACTCTGAACTTTTGAAATATCTTTGTTTTCGTGTTTCAAGAAACAATGTGTTAAAGATTTGTCCTTTATTTTAATAATGATTCCAAAAGAGAAATTCTTGTCAACTAAAATTTATTTTAAAATTAAGACAACCCTTATTCTATTAATTGATATATTTCAATTTCTATATTATAAAAGAACCAACTTACACCAGGGATTTCGTTCACCATAGAATACTGTGAAAGCATCTTTAGGATTAGCTAGCCCTGAAATAAATATCAATGATTCATATGTTAATTAGAATCTTGAATGTTTGATTCAATATTATATTCTCCTTCAAAAGTGGAAGCAAATTTTCCTCAATTTATAAACATAAACCTAGGCTAGTTAATGTAAAGGACAATGATTGCGCTATTTTGCTCACCTGAGAACAACTGCTTCACATGGTCATAATTTCTACTAAACAAAAGTTGGTCACTGGGCCATATTTAAAAATCTCCAAGGTCAAACTTCAATGACACATGCAAAAAAAAATCAGATCTGGAGTGTAACAGATTAACAATTCAAAAGTAAATCAACATGGCCACAATCATGTTCAAGCACTGTCCAGTGTTATTACACAAACACAACTATATAAATGATCAATATTTGAAGGTCATAATTAGAAAAATGCACAGGTAGCACACTTTGCCATTGGTATAATTAATTGAAGTGTTAGTTTATTTACTTGCACCAAAAATATACCAATGTCCAAATGATGTTAGACAGATAACAGGCAGCTTTTGATCACATGATCACAAAGCTAGAGACTTTTTTCATTTACTTCACTACAAGTATTTGTTACAGCAGCATGCCTCCAGGTTCATGCTAATTTTCATAAAAAATTTGAAAATGTTTTTAAAAGTTAATTTTAAATGTGAACAAAAAAAAGTAATTTACACATTGCAAATGACACTAACAATCAACATAAATTACCAAAAAGTGGTAAAAATATGCAAAGATAGCCCTTACTGCATTAGTAATTACATGTAGTGATAAATACTGAAACTCAGTCATTAATGATTAATTGCAGATAACATGTAAATTATTACTTGAATCTTGAAATGAATCTTTTTACTTCTTTAAAATTTTAATACATTTTTCTTTACTTTGATTTTCTCAAAATATTTTAGCTCTTCTGTAAACTTCAAATTCTTTATTTCTTTTTTATATGCCTGAAAGGGCATATTATGTTATACCCCCTGGCGTCCGTCTGTCTGTCCGTCCGTCCGTCCGTTAGCAATTTGGTTTCCGGAGCATAACTTAAGTTCCATTTGGCCCACAATGTTCAAACTTCATAGGATGATTGCCCATATTGGATAGAAGACCCCTATTGATTTTGGGGTCAAAAGGTCAAAGGTCAAGGTCACTATGACCTTAAAACTGAAAACAGTTTCCGGAGCATAAACTTAACTTCCAATTGACCCACAATTGTTCAAACTTCATAGAATGATTGTCCTATTGGGTAGAAGGCCTATTGATTTGGGGGTCAAAAGGTCAAAAGGTCAAGGTCACTATGACCTTAAAACTGAAAACAGTTTCCGGAGCATAACTTAACTTCCAATTGACCCACAATGTTCAAACTTCATAGGATGATTGTTCCATATTAGGTAGAAGACCCCTATTGATTTTGGGGTCACAAGGTCAAAGGTCAAGTCACTATGAACCTTAAAACTGAAACAGTTTTCCGGAGCATAACTTAAGTTCCATTCGACCACAATGTTCAAACTTCATGGATGATTGTCCATATTGGGTAAAAGACCCCTATTGATTTTTGGGTCACAAGGTCAAAGGTCAAGGTCACTATTATCTTGATACTGAAAAAAGTTTCCTGAGCATAACTTAAGTTCCAATTGACCCACAATGTTCAAACTTCATGGGATGATTGTCCATATTGGATAGAAGACCCCTACTGATTTTGGGGTCACAAGGTCAAAGGTCAAGGTCACTATTACCTTGATACTGGAAACAGTTTCCAGAGCATAACTTAAGTTCCATTTGGCCCACAGTGTTCAAACTTCATAGGATGATTGTCAATATTGGGTAGAAGACCCTATTGATTTGGGGTCAAAAGGTCAAGGGTCAAGGTCACTTTATCCTTAAAACTGAAAAACAGTTTCTGGAGCATAACTTAAGTTCCATCTGGCCCACAATTATTCAAACTTCATAGGATGATTGTCCATATGGGGGCAAAAGCCCCTATTGATTTTGGGGTCACTGGTCAAAGGTTCCAGGTACAATAACCTTAAAACCAAAAACAGTTTCCCGGGGCAAAACGTTATGTTCCATTTGGCCCACAATATTCAAACCTTCATAGGATATTATCCATATTGGGTAGAAGACCCCTATTGATTTTGGGGTCACAAGGTCAAAGTCACTTTTACCTTCATACCTGAAAACAGTTTCTAGAGCATAATTAAAGTTCCAATTGGGCCCACAATATTTCAAAGCTTTTTAGGGATTGGATTGTCCCTATATAAGGTTTAGAAGACCCCTATTGATTTTTGGGGTCACAAGGTCAAAAGGTTTAAGGTCATTATTAATTCTTAAGTATTTTAATCAAACCTACAGCTGTAAAATTTTATAGGATGAACAGCGAATTCCATGTCTTACAAATGCTTCATCCTTACTAAAAAAAAAACACTTTCGGGCATATAATGCTCCGCCTAGCGGTGCTCTTGTTTTATCTTGCTTTAATTAATGCTTTGATTAATTTGATGCAAAAATGACAACTATTAAAGACTGTAAAGACTGCTTAGTTGAACAAAAACAAGGAAACCAGACAAGGGATATCACTCAAGTCAGTATAATCATTATTTAAATCACAAGGGAGATTACCCACATAAGTATCATTATATGAAAAGTTTGAAGTAATAAATTTGGAATACTGCAGACTTACCTTCATCTAATGCAAAACCAATATTCATCTTCTTGAACTCCTCACGCTTTAAAAATAATTTCATACCTAATATCCCACCAGTCTCTTCATCTGTAATAAACAAAATATCATTTATACAATATTAGTACATGACTAACAATTTCCCCGTGGTGCGAAACCCAGCCTCAAGACAGTGATATTCTCCCTGACTCTAGGTTATATTGATATAAACAAACAGCAATATTAAACCTGGCCCTTTAGTTATCCGTCAATTATCAGGAACTAACCATCAATGGATTAACGAGATATACATGTAGGGCACTAGCTGACCAACCATAAAGGGCTTCACATTATTGGAAACATTTACAAGTTTTTGAAAAAGATACGAATGCAAAAAAGAAGGGAAACAAAATTTGCACTTTTTGTCAGTTTATCAAAGGCTTGTCCACATGAAAATAGAACAACTTTGACATTCACCAAATGAAGAATTTTATTTCAATCATATAACAAGAGCGATCAGTGATCACATGTGTTGCCTCATGATGGCAAATTTCATGTTGGGTCAAGTTTTGTGACAGACTGACAGACAGACGGACAGTGCACAATTAGACCTGGTACTGATCATTCCTGTAAAGTTTGGATAAAATTGCACCAGTAAGTTTATTAGGAGTAGTCCGACAAGCTTTTGTGTATCTGGCAACACACAGAAAAAAACATCTTTTTATCGAAGGGCCATAACTGGCCGAAAATCATTCAAAACCGGAAAAACCTGTGCAATATGCGCAAGGACATTGAGCTAACAGATCAATCCTGTAAAGTTTCATTGAAATTGCATATGTGGTATAAGAGAAGTAGTCCGATAAATTTTAAAATATAAAAATTATTAAAAGGGCCATAACTCTTGACAAAAATCATTGAACTGGAAAATGCTGACAATATGCACAACTAGACTTGGTACTGATCATTCCTGTAAAGTTTGGATGAAATTTTGCACCAGTAGTTTATGAGGAGTAGTCCGGACAAGCTTTTGTGTAATCTGGCAACACACAGAAAAAAAACACCTTTTTATCAAAGGGCCATAAAACTCGGCCAAAAAAATCATTCAACCGGAAAACCCGTGCAATATGCGCAAGGACTTGAGCTACAGATCAATCCTGTAAAGTTTCATTTAAATTGGGCATTAGTGGTATAAGAGAAGTAGTCCAAAGACAAACTTTAAAATAAAAATTATTAAAGGGCATAACTCTGACAAAAATCACTGAACCAGAAAATTGCTTACAATATGCACAACTAGACTTGGGGTACTGATCATTCCTGTAAAGTTTTGGATGAAATTGCACTAGTAGTTTATGAGGGAGTAGTCCGGACAAGTTTTGTGACGGACGGATGGACAGACGGACAGACAGACGACAGAGAAGTGATCCCTTTATGTCGCCACTACTCCGTAGAGGCGACACAAAAATCATTGTATGAAGACTTTGGTGAAAGTCCAATACATGTACATGTCCTGCTAATACACTCACCACATTATATATCATAAATCAACTGGTCAATCCTTTAATCTGGATAAAGCCATGCATCACTTTACGAGAAAATTTTAAAATATGTACTGACTGAATAGTGAACAGAGCAGACCAGGATTAGTCAGCACAGATCTGTTGTTTATTGAGGAGATACAGTTTACCTAAATAGTAGAGCTGTCATTGATTCAGTGCAAAGCATATTGACAATATACCAATATATATATTGGAGGACAAATATTGGCGATACACCGATATATCGATAAATACTCCTAATTTCTTGTATATTATACTTTTTCATACCTGTTTATATGATTTGGTAAAATAAATGTTCTGTTCATGCAAATATGTTGTGTCCCATTTCTAAATGACCTTTGCATGATTTTTTTTTCTGACCATATTTTTGTCATCACTGCTATGAAATGTGTCCATTATGTAACAACAGATTAGTGTTAGACATGGCAACCTGCTTTTGTATATGTTATTAGTGAATTTTCATAATTTATAGACATTTAAAAAATTTATTAAAATAATTGATTTTTTGAACTGTGTATCAATTATTGATGGACAGAAAAATATCCAATCGATATCGTCTCTATCAATGACAGCTCTACTAAATAGTAAAATTAAACCTAGTTATATACCTGGCACAAATGTCAGATGAATTGTTCGTCTAAATTTTTGTCCTGCTTTCTTCAATTTTCTTACAGCTTCTAAATACCTTAAACAATAACAACATATTTCACTCTTTAAAATTTAAACTATGATATGAATGCCAGGATTAAAGTGTCTTTATTGAAAACATAAGTTACAAAAATCTAATCAAAGAATAAATAATAACAATTTTGTGACATTATATAAGTAATAATCTGCTAAATTTTCTGTAAACTTAAAAAAAAAATCACTTTCTTAATTACCACAATCAATGTTGAACTGTTTAGTACTACATCTATGAGAAGTTAAAGGGTCGTTTACTTACTGTATTCCAACACTTTTCATGTCCTGAAAGAAATGAAATCGTAACATGACTATAAGTACTGCGCCTACACAGTTACACAGTATTGTCCATCACTGAAGACAGTTCCAGAATTATTAAAATCAAAAGTGTTAGTATCAACACAAGACAATTTAATGATTCAGAAGTTAATATTCTCTAGCACATAGTTTTACTATCTGTTCAAGGGCAATAACTCCTGTCAGACTACAAAGATTTGAAAAAAAACCACACAGGCTACATATAATTATTCCTGTTAAACATGCAAGAAAGATTTTAATTCTCTTAAATATTCTAGACCATTTTCTAGTTGTACCTCTGGGGAGACACTTGTTTGTATTTCAAATTAGTTCAAGGGAAACAACTCTTGAAAAACTTGGTAGATCTGGTGGATAATGAGAAAACTAGATCCCTTTGCCAAATTGGTAAGGTAATAATAATGTAAGTGTGTAATTTATTTATTTTGTACTAAACATTCTCAACTGATGTCCTCATATTATCATTACTATGTACATAAACCTCAAACATAACATTGTACATTATATGCCATCAATGTAACACATACATCATTTTGATAATTGCATCTTAAAGACAGAAATACAAAATGTATCTATCTGTTTCCCCTAAAAAACATCATCCAAAAATACAATGTAAACAAGTAAACATATACCTGTGTGCCTCTTGGCATAAATGTCACCATTCTCCATCTATATCAGCACTAAATGGGTCTACTTTCCATTCTTCCTGTAATTATTATTTATATACATATCAAAACAATACTCAAGTACATTTTTATATACAATTTTTCTTTTATTTTTCCAATATTTACCCATTACTACATGAGCAACAATGGGACATCTCAAAATTGCCAAAAATCACCAATTTTGCATTGTTTTTTCCATCAAAACTGATTTCAAAGTGCTGCAACTTCTCAATGGATTGAGATAAAGTCAAAGGCTTTTTAGCGTAGGTTACATGCAACCTTAAGGTCAACATGAGGTCTTAGGGTCTATATGAAGTATTTGGTTAATAATGCAATTACAACCTAAAATACATGTATACATGGGTGAAAGTTGGAAATTTTAAAAATCCTGAAAATCCTGAATTAAGCAGTTATTCTATAGTTTTTCATAGGAAATAGAAGGCTTTCAGAAGACTGAGAATCCTGAACTTAAGAAATAATCCTGAAAACTTTCACCCATGTGTATATAAATAGAGGATATTTGTTTGTTTTGCATGTAAGATTGAAATATAATTTCACTGAGTGAACACCAGATGCAATATTTTCACGAGTGGCGTAGCCACGAGTGAAAATATAATAGCTGGTGTTCACGAATGAAATATATTTCAATCTTATATGTAAAACAAATAAATTTTCTTTTTATTTCATGCTTTTATAGTGATTTTAAGTATGTTTTTACTAATTTTGCCGCGTAACGTCGCGCATTCTCCCTTGTGACGTCATCACATCATGACGTCACATTATAAATTTTGAAATATAGGTCTGTTACATTTCTCTAATTTTGTTACATTTTTTAACATTATGTATGATGACATCGACTTTCTTTTCCTAAAGAAGCAAAATTTACGCATGATGGAATTTATTTCCGCCTGTTATTCCATTTAGTTATGATTTTCTTTTCATCCGCATTCAGATATAGTCCGGCTACAGTGAAAATTATATTTTATAAATTTCACTAGTGGTTTATCAGAATATAATCATCTGATATATTACAATAAAACACCGGAAAGCATGAAATAAATTGTATCTATTTGTATCATAATGTTATGATTAAGTTCAGAGCATAATTTTGAATAATAGAACACAATAATAATATTATTGTATACTGGCATGCGAGCAGTTCCCTTACAAAAATCGTATTTACTTAAACATTATTTTTTATTACGCTCACTCACCAAAATTTGAATTTTACACATCAATATTCGGCTCGTCACACAAATCATGGAAATTCCATCATGTTCTAAACATAGAATAACCCTTACTTATGAGGCCTCATATGGGGTACCGAAATTATTGATTATTTTGTATGAAGAGGAGTTACATAAAATCTAACCCATTGTAATTATACAATCTTATTATATCGGACCTATTTTTCATTTACAATTGTTGAAAAGACCATTATCTAAGAAATAAATAGATGTAATTCAGGAAATAGACCGTAGACTAAACGCGGGTATCTATTACCCGGTACCGTTACCCCAACGCATTCACATGCAATAGCATGCTTGTATACATGATATTTTACGCATCAAAACCATAAAATTATTTTAAATAGTAATATTGGTCAAAATTCTAATAATTAAACAAGTTTTAATCACATTGCCTACTTATCTGTAAACAGTTGGTGTTAGTGGAAAACCCTTTAACAAGCCTCACGTGTAAATATTTTTGCGCATGCGCGCAAGGACGGAATCCCCCAGAGAAAACAAGGTCACGTTTTGACGACGCACAGGTGAAAGTGATTTAAAATGAGACTTTTAATGCGTATTGCCGAACTGACACTTAGATTTTGTCTCGTTTATATATCTGCTTGATTTGAAATGAATTTTTAAAGAATGCAAGTAAAAATCAAGCGTTTAAATGAAAAATACGGGTACTGCTTCTGTACGGGAACTGCTCGCATGCCAGTATAGAGTTACATACAGGATATACTGGTACAACGTCTGTGTGAGAGTTCAGGAGGATTGTGGGTAATGTAGGATCTTCCCCTTCCCATGTCATAATCACCACCTTCTTTCCAGGGTGCACCTATAACACATGAAATATTTCTAATATCACATACATGTAGATCTGACTTGTATAGAGAGAATAACCAAAATATATTTTAACACATGTTTCTTCTAATTTAGGCTTGTTCAGTAAATGAACATAAGAAGCACTATTAGAAACTTCTTTTATTTCAAAATAATTGTTAATAAATATTTAATAAAAAAAATTATTAATTTTCAAAACCAATATGCAAAATAATCTTAAGTGTAAAAGTAAGGGTTACCTCAACAGTACTGAATGATAAACCAATTTCATCAGCTTGCCTTTGTAAGAAAGCTATAGCTCCATCTGAAATGAAAAACAAAAATGTTGTTAAAAACTTAAATTTCCAGGACTCAACTCAACATTTGTTTACTACAGATCATTTATCAGGCATATTTTAAATTTAGCATCTTTACTGTATCTGAAAAGCTACAGCTCTCTTGTCCAATTTAGTTTAACACATCTGTGTTACACTTTGATAGCAGTTATGGAATAACTCAGCTTCATCAGGCTCGGGTACACTTAAGAAAACCAAGTGCATATTAAATTCTGGAGATAAATAAAAAAGAATAAATAAAAACATGCTATGATTTAGTTGTTTCAAACCTTATTACCATAGTCAGGTTCTGGGTGAACAGTTTTTATCCTCAAATACTCTCGAAAATTTGTGACAGCCTTATCCTCTGCTTTAACACGTTTGTTTGTCGACTCCTCTGGCATTTTGTCGCTCTGTACTAGCGTAGAAATTCCGCAATAAATACGAAAATATTAAAACAAAATTCCAATTTTTTATCTATTTTTTCCAGGACGGTGTGTCGTGAAGATATACTTGCTTGTGAAAATTTCTTACGCGACGGATTCGAGTCGAACACCACTATATTTAATTCTGGTAATTCATTCATTTATTTATTTATTATTTATTATTTATTTATTTATTGTTATTTTATTTTTTTGTATGTACAAATCTTAAGTAGATTATATATTTTTTTGAATGTTTAAGGTTGTAATGGAAAAAAAGCCGTGAACAATATATATTTAATATGATGGTTCAAAAATAACAAAATGCAGTGAACATCGTAATCACAGGCATTCGGCTCATTTGTCTTGTTTGAACCAATTTTTTTATGTAAAAGAAATACACAAAAATGCCAATGAACAGTTCCAAAACAAAAAGCTGGACAATTCCATTTTAGAAATGCCAGGGTAAATAATGATATAAATTTTAAATTTAGAACATTATTCAGACAATATTTTGATGACTTATTTCCTATGGCGTATACTATGTCATATAAGAACTATATAGTTAAGACTGTCTACATATTTGACATGGGTATTTAGTCTACAATGTTTACAAACTTGTCATGTTTACAACTAAAGCTAAATTAATTCAACAAGCCGATCATTAATTTGCGGAAAGATAAGATATTATTCACGAAACGCCATTCCCAATTCATCTTGAATTCTAGTGTTTACACAAATGAAAATATTTGATATTTATTCGGCTGATTCCATCCGGATTTATGTGCAGGTACATTTTTTTCTTTATTTTCTTTTATTCAATAAACACACATATAAAACTACGTACGCAAGTGTTAGGACTTAATATTACCAGGAGAGACTAAGTCTACGATCGAAATACATAGTTGAGGGTTTTTGTATTTTTATTTTTTTGCACTTTTAAATTTTACGATTGCTTCATTAAAAAGCATACTGTATATGTATTTACGTTAGAAACAGTGTTGCACAACAGAGAACGAGAGGCTAGACTATATTTAAATGTTGCTATCAAATCAAGAGAAATAATAATTCAATTAATACTTGCAGCATTAAACAGTGAATATAGCGAAATCTATGTTTAAACTGTATCGGAAGATAACGTGCGTAAGATTATTTATATTTCTATGGCATTCAAAAGTTGTTTTTTACACATTTATAATCTTTAATGATTTCAGTTATGGGGTCTGTAAGTGGACAAGCAACAAGTGGATCTCCACCACTTATTTATCTATATACAAGTGAAAGTATGTATTTCTTTTTATCTATGTTACATACATGTATATCTATAATATATACTTGTATTAATATCTGGAGAGATTGCATGAATACATGTATATTTGATATGTTAAATATTGATATTTTCATTTTAAAAGATGCGCTAAAACATAAGGAAAAGAACGGGTGGGCTCCTAAGAAGGATCATCGACCTTTCGCATGCTAGCTGTATAGCTTTCACCGGGATTCAGACCCGAAGTGCTCTGTGAGGGGCAAGTGATTGGAAGTCAGCCACCATAACCACAGGGCCACGGAAACCCTCGTTTAAAAGGACATAGGTCACCGAATACAATATATTAGATAATATAAAAGTTCAGCGATTTTGATTTAACATCTTAATCTGCTATATTCCAAGTTCCTTAGTCTTTACAATCTGTTGTTAGCTAAATTTTATTATTTTGATATTGAAATCCCGTAAACTTCGAATGGACTGTTTCAAATTTAAAGCATGGCAAATCCAGTAGATAAACTATCTTACAATGCTATATAAAAAACGTCGACACACTACAATATATGACATTTTTTTTTTAGTTCCGGTATGGTTAGAGGTGGTGTTGGGGATAACTACAGTAACAGCTTCGTTACTATTATTGACATGTCTAACACTGTGCTGTATGCGACTGTGTGGGTGAGTCTAATATTTTACAAACACAAGGATGACTTTACTTTTACCCTGCCCTAGCACGCACCAGCCTCTAAAAAAGCTTTTGAAAAAAAGCACTTGCACAACACTAGTAACTCGTAACTTCATAGAATTCTGCAACATTGTTTAAAGTTTTCGAATCTTTTCTGTTACACGTTCTATAGACATATTTCTTAAACACCTATTTCAATGTTGACGTTATTCCGTCTGTTGTATAAGTTAATATGCAAGTTTCTTCGTAATGGTACATTTATTTTCATTTTTTGGCAAATGATATTAATTAACTATTCCGACTTCTTACATTTTGAAATGCATACAACATAAAGTGGCTAAGGAGCAATAACGCTATATATTTTACAGATGTTGGACAGGGAATTTTTTTGGTGTTGGAGCACTAAAACGACCAATGGATGACACGGATCATATGGGGTGCTGGTGTTGTAGACCACATTATGTTTCAGACAGATCGCGTAGATGACGGACAAATGTTATATATAAAGTATGTACAATGTATAACATATAAAATTATGAGTATCTTCGCGCTTGAATCTTCTGCAAAAATCAATCTATGTCCAATACATTTTCTTCGTGTAGTTTTTTTTAATCCATTAGCTGTGCAATATTTTACTTTTAACATAATGTTAAGTATATTTGAAAATCTGGAAAAAGTGTGATCTCTCGAAAGCATTAAAACAATAAAATTACATGAAAACTGAAGACTCGGTTTGATTGAGTCTGTACATGAGGGAGAATGAAAAAGTGTAACATCCCTCACGCCCCGTAGCACCGGCTTGAGCGGTACTCAATTTTCAACACTTAATTAAATTAAAGTGTTTGAATCAATGACGCCGAAGGATCAGAAAAATATAACAACACTGAAATTAAGTATGGGACAGCTTTTTACAGCTGCCACACAACACTTGACACCTGCTGTTGTGAAGTATAAAAGTCTGGAAAAAAGTGTGAGCCCTCGAAAGCATTAATAACAACAAAATTACATGAAAATTGCAGACTGAGGCATTTCAATATATCTTAAGTTGAAGACAAAAACATACATGATATGATCGGAAATAAATGTCGGGTATATCATAGTTAACATCTGTTTGTTCCTGTTTATGTATTTCATTTAATTAATTTTTTATATCTAGCAACAATTAAAGCAAAATGCAAAAGCGTTGAACATAATGTTCTGACAAGTCACAACATAAGCAACTCTTCTCCTGGTAATGTTTAAAAAGAAGAAGAAAATAGACTATAATTACCTCAAATTTAGTCAAATCTATAATGTATTTTACTTGTTATCTTTATATATTACTGACACTTTATTTGCTGAATTTTTGTTATGGATTTGTCCTGCTTTGCATTTTGAGTTCAAAGTTGAAGGAGTATCAAAATACATGTATACATTGTTAACCCACAGTATAAAGCCTGGTCAGACGGCACGATTCAGATACAGGCTTGTCCGACCAAGGGCTTACCCCTTTCAGTTCCAGTAGACTTAAGTGTTTCATAAAATGTAACCGTTTCATTTTTGTTTTGTTATAGGTCAAACTAATTAGAGAAAACACACGTTTCAGATTGATGTTAAACATAATGCGATAATAAGAATAGAAGTTTTAAGAATCCTATACGTGCACATTGATTTGGTATAATTTAAAAAAAATATAATAGGTTTAATTTCTTGGGCCTAATTTTTTGTGTGTTCAATTTTCAGGAGTGCATGGAGTTGACAAAAATCTATCAGAAAGAAGTAACGGAGACGTACACGTCACGGACTGATTTGAAATTTCTAAAACTTATAAAACACTTGTAGATGGTTTACCTTAATCACAGTAATCTAGGAAAAAAGAGTTTTTTTTTATTCATGATGAACCAAGTAGTTCTATTTCTTTTATTCGCACTAGCTGTTAATTTATAGTTGAATGTGCTCGTTTACTTACTTTTATACATTGTATATACATTTGTGTTTGTAATTGACTCATATTATGTTTGCATATACTTGTACATACTTTAACGTCATTATTGCTTTTAATAGATTTTGTAAATGTGTTTATCATATACCTTTTGTCATGTTTACTATATATTGTTATCACAAGTAAAACACTTTGAACCTACTATATGTATGTTGTGTTCTGTGACTTCAAGATATTGTATAATAATGATTATTATCATTCCTCTACTTGGGTAACATGCAAGTCCATTCCATTTATCTGGTTTAGATGAAATCTTGTATTGATAATATATTTCAGTCTCACACAAATATCACAGGGGTATTAAAGGATAGGCCTACATCATTTTAAATTAATGAAGGTGTGATATGTGAACTTTGAACTGAGTTTGATATATAGACTAAAATTGTTGATATTAATTGGTTACAAAAACTGTAAAATATAACTTGTGTTCCTTTTAATGAATCAGTTACTTTATTGAAACACCGATATATTTGGCCAAGAAAAAAGGAGAGAAATCTAACATAGAACCTTCGTCAGAGTCAGGAAAGTGATCCGAAGTCATTGAACTTGATCCATTCCTAGTTTTCTCGTGCATCAGTGTTGCTCGTGCATGTGTAACAAATATCAACCAGTTTAAGTTCCGATTATTCCATAAAAAATATGTGTTGAACGTCCAAGAAATCTATATCTTCTCAGACTTTGAGAGAACGAATATTTGGACTGGAACAATAAATGAATCCTATTTACAACACAGAAAAAAATGTAAGAAAATTTACCTTTAGTTCGACTCCAACATGTAAAATGTGTTATTATTTACATAGCTGACATAACGTGATTACTTTTATATCAATTCAATTAGTCAACTACTAATGTAAACAATGATAAGATACGATTCAAAAAACGACAATTTCCAGTGCAACTTAAATTCCGTTATAAGCCGAGATTGAAATACGGGTAATTTAAAAGCCGTTTATATTTGGATGTTTAAATAGAGAGACTTAAATTCATACAGGTAAGTCATTTTGATAATTCAAATAATTTGAGGAAATAAGTGCTTTTAATAATAATATTTACATGTACATTTTTGCATTTTAATAGTAAAAGTCAGTTCCTTCTATGACAATAATCTTTATTTCCTTTTAAGAATGTTTATGGACAAGTTTTTTCGTTATTAAAACGTATACATATTTTATAAGGATACAACAAATTAAAGTTATACCACTTGATTTTTTACATACATTAGGTTCTAAGGGAGTCTCGGCTAGTTTAAACAATTAAAAGTTACAATTCAGACTTTCATTCAGACTCACTTGAATTTCTTCGATAATCTATGATTGAATTCAAGAGGAAACAAGTAACAACGAAGATGTAAGGACGTAAATCATACTGTCAAACCCTCTGCCTACCAATGACACAGGTGTCTATAAATTTTCAGAAATGGCTGGAATCTGTGGTCATCCATATTGGATGTTATTCATAGCGGTTTTGATTAAATGTCTACGTATAATAGAATCACAGGGGCCGGCAACAACTGAACCACCGCCACCACCACAATTATACCTCTACACAAACGACAGTTAGTACGATTTTTTTTACTCACAACTTTTAATTATAAAGTCAGAATGTGCAAGAATGTATTCTTGATCATCTAGTGTTAAATTGTTGTAAAACCTAATCACGTAAAGAAAATGTAATTATATTACCTATATAATAATTATTATGTAACTCAGAGTTAAAGTAAAATATATTAACATTGTTAAAACACTTTTTACCAGAGTTGAACAATAAATAGAGGATATTGCCGCAAGTCGTGAACTATTTTTCATACCACTCGATGAAAATAAATCCTGTTATTGTATGGAAAAAAACTTAAAAATACTGTGTATTATATATACCTTTTTTTGACCTTGCAATTCGAAAGACTTCCCCTTTAATCGTTTGTATTGGCTGAATTTATAAGGAAGTTAGTCGGCAAGTCACCAGAGAAAATACGGCAAATATGTTCACAGCAGTGAAAACAAAATGTTTGCAGTAAAAATACGAAAAATGAAGATATGCATTTTATTTCATCAATATTTCCCAAAATTTCATTTATAAATATATAATAAACTGTCGCATCTTTTGTGATCTATACACACATGTTAAGTATTCGATTTGTTAGAATTTTTGTGTAACCTATTAGTTAGGAGGCCTTTTTAATGAAAACTGATTTTTCTTGTTAATTTTACAGTTCCAGTTTGGCTGCAAGTGTTGCTAGGGATCACAGCATGTTGTGCTGCGTTACTGTTGTTGACCTGTCTGTTGTTATGTTGTATGAGACTATGTGGGTCAGTATCTTTATATCTAAAATATAATATATTATCAAAGATAATTTCTCATTAAATATGCATTGTAAAAAGGGGTCGCCCTCATGAAATTTATTAATCTGTATTCACTCACAGGAACTTGAAATTCTATCACTATTAACGATAATATGCGAAATATACCCCCTATATACTATAAAAAAATAGTTTTATATATAGTTTTTTTATAGTATATAGGGGGTATATTTGGAAATTATAATTAATATTGGTTATTTGATAGAATTTCAAGTTCCTGTGATTCACTAGAGGTTAAGGTGTCTGTCTCTCAACCCAAAGTTCATAGTTTCGAGCCAAATCGGGTCACGAACATGTTTCTTCATATGATACAAGTACAGGTTGGTTCCAGGAAGCGGATTCGAAAGTGATTATAGTAGATAAGTTGCAAAAAACTTGTTTCGCAATCGAGCTTTGATAAATTCATGTATGTTAAAACTAAAATGTTTTCGCGAACACGGTTTTAATGAATCTTTTAAGTCATAAAAACAATGAAATAGCAAAAAGTATTACATATAGAATTTTATTATATTCGTATACAGGTGTTGGACGGGGAATATTCTGGGTGTTGGTGCGTTGAGGCGTCCCGTAGATGATACAGACCATCTCGGATGTTGGTGTTGCCGACCAACTTATGTGTCTAGCAGAAGTCGCTTAGATGACGGACAAATATCTTATGTAAGTGCCCAATTTTAATTTGTTAATAATTTCTTGTAAAGGGACAACATATTCCAATTATCTACTAGTACTCGGAAAAGCACCACAGTCGAACATGCCATATTACTTTCTCGATCAGCATTAATTAATTAACACATTTCAGTCACTTTCCTGGAAAGGTACAACACATTTCAGTCACTTGCAACATTCTATTGGTTATTTTCACTTCAAATAACATTTTTGCACGTATATATGTTTAGTTGACTGAAATGTTTTGTCTCTTTTCAGAGACGGTGAGATGAAGATGGAAAAGGACAAAAAGAAATAATAACTCAAATGCTTTGAGTAATAAATTAAATACGTTTTGGTTTTGTGATTTTTTTTTGTGATTCTGTTGTTAGTAGTGCCTCCTCTTAGATTAACATAGTTGCTTCACTAAACACTTGCTCTGAAGAGTTTTTAACAATTAAGTTGTGTTCTTACAGTGGATGTACATTGTACATGTATTTTAACAGATAATATTTTGTGTCTCATGGATTCATATGTTACGAACAACTTTCCATTAAAGGAATCATAGCTTAACCGTTAACATATTGAAAGTTTGTTGCCAATATACACAAATGTTGTTCCAAGTCAGCATGGACAATCGTGCAGTATGTGACAAGGCGCTACGTTGTTGGTTGCATTAGTTTTGCATCTTGATTAAAAAATTATTTAAACTCCTTAGTCAATTGCAGAAATTTAATGAAGGCTTCTTCGTGTCATACAATGTATTTTTTTATCATATTTATTTAAAATAAAAATAAAACAAAACAAAACCGACTCTAATCGGTATTGTGTTTATACAGATAAGAAATTAACATTGATATGGAAAAATGTATTTGTTGATATGATAGTCGTTTTGTTGATTAAAGCTTGAAAAGCGGGTGGTGACTTTTGATATTTCAACGTCTATAATAATACACATTATTATCCCTTAATCAATAATTCATCTTTCGCATTATATAATGAGAGAAAAGACTATGGATATAATATTTCCATGTTTGATGTATTCCAGTACCGTAGTGACAGCTTATCTGTCAGTGTCCGCTGTTTGTCTACAAGATGTGTTTAGTCAGCTTCACAGTTTATTAGGAAAAGTGACAAAGCCTTTGCCACCAGTATTATAGAACCTGGCCAGGATCTGGTCCCATCTTCAATCATACAGATTGCCTGGTTTTCAATTCCTGTTTTACCGCATTATAGCAAGGTGTCCAGTCATGAATGAATATGTTACAATATGATTTACCTGTATATATATCATTTCCTATGTTACAGGTAAATGTATTAAATACAAGCAGAAGAAGTACACCAATAACACCTAAAACATGGATGCCACATTCACAACCTGTCCGCAACAACAACTCCAGTACGCAATAACAACACATGGTTGAAATTGAAAAAATAATGGACAAGAATAAAACTATCTGTATTTAAGAGAACTTGTAAAATATGAAATTATGATCTGTTAAAATGTATTTACTATCAAAAACTGCTCAAAGTTTTATTTTACGACAAAAGCCATAGGTTTGTGGGTATGTGTGGCTAACTGAATGTTTTCAAAGGAGATTTTACACAGTATAAATGAAGAATGTTATTATATAAAATTCTTGATACGGTAATAGAAACATGTCCATAAACTATTCCGTTAGGAGACATGGAATTGTGGTTTATTTTATTTATTAAGATAATTCTTGTCAATGATGTTAAGTATGGTGGCATATTTCTGCCACCAGATAACCATATAACTAACTAGTTAATTAAGAGGTTAACTAGTTACGTAACTCGTTAACCTCTTAATTAACTAGTTAGTTATGTGGTTAACTAGTTACGTAACTACGTAACTAAATATTTTCAATAAATAAAAGATCATAACGGGAAATAAATGCATGTTAGTGCCTACAACTGCCATCCTTTTATTATTTTACCAGGTTAACTAGTAACGTAACTAGTTAACCTCTTAATTAACTGGTTAGTTATATGGTTATCTGGTGGCAGAAATATGCCACCATAATTAATAACTCTACCTACTATGTAATTAAGTATGTCAACTAAACATAATACTTTCATATTATACATCTTTACTCATTTTCTAAACCATAATCCACGGGAAGACCTAATCTATTTTTCGTATACACTTTTCGTTAAGGTTTTCTAGCTGGGGGCACTGTGGTGACAAGGATGAGAAAATAACATTATATAAATGAATGTAAAAACTATCTCACAAAACCATCTGTTTATAAATATCATATAATATAATTAATAAACCGCCGTATTACAATGTTCTCCTAACGAATATTTATATAATCGCATTTCAAATTATATTATAAATGTAATGTGAAAAATTTTGAAACTGTATCATACCACATGTTTAGTTTTTTTTACTGATCTTCTTTATATTTATTTGTATGACTATTCTTTATTGTATGATTGTATGTATGTCTTTCCAATAAATGGCGTTCCACTTTTGTGGACCCGAAGCTGAAAAAAAATTCAAAAGACATACAGAAACATAGTGTGCTTAGAATGTTTCCCTAAATATATGAATTAAAATATTTTCAATAGTCATTGATTCTCGCTGGGACAGAAGATAACCCGTGCATGTTTAAAAAGTTTACAACTGCATTATAAATAGTGGGGTCATATAATTAAATGTTTAACACCAGTCATCTCTTCTACTACAGTTTAGGAATACAGTAGTAGAAAAAATATATGTATAAACAAATTTCTATGTAAATGCTCGACAAATACTAAATATAAACAAAAATGTGTTTGTTAAACACAAAATGCCCCCGGCTCAGGTTCTTTAAAAAAATACTTAACCATTCGGAAAAAAAAAAAAAGAAACACATGACAGAGTCCTATATAGCGTTTTATAATTGTGAAAACTATAAGTTGGCAAGTCATTGCTATGACTTTTGATGAAGTTGATACAAGTGTGCAGATAAATTATTATAGAAATGAGAGAATTAATACACACATACCACCAAATCGATATGCCAGTCCAATTATGGAAATTGTACGCCTAGAAAAACCCAGTCCAAAGGAAATGTACTTAAATCTTAGGGGATCCAGTTAAAAATTTTTGCAAATAGATTATTTTTCCCTTTTGGGGCCCCAAATTAGGGGAAGAAAACAAAAAAATGCCCATCGTTAAATTTTTTTGGAACACGAAAAAAAAGAGTATTTTACTCTACTTTATATGCAAATTTTGAGCCATTTTCAATGTGAAAGAAACATTTTTTGACGGGTTAAAATAGCTGTTCTGAACCCATCATTTTTGTGATGGTGGATTGGCAATGGCTATGCTTTCATGATTGTTCTGCTAGGCGCTGTACCGTACTTGGACTGGCATATCGATTTGGTGGTATGTGTGTATTTATTTCATATATATAATATAATTTATCTGCGTACTTATATCATCTTCATCAAAAGTCATAGCAATGACTTTATATACGTATATATAAACAGGACCGTTATGATAATTTTACAAGAGGAGCTCATTCTGGACCCTTCAGCCCCAAGATAGAGACATTGTAAGGCACGCCTGCAGTCTGTGTACGTGTCAGCCCCGATGCTGGTGTCACATGCCCTATGTCACGGGCTGAGGGCTGACCAACACGTGCCGGGCCGTATTTTTTTCCGGAATTTGCGACAATCCGTATATTCAAATTAATTTTGTATCACTTTCCGAGCTTTTTTGCACTTCATTTACATAAACTGAATTTATTATTGAATGATCAGACTATTGACAGTGTACTATTGTATTATTTAAAGTTTACAAGGCCGGAAACTATCCAGCGTAAGGCGGAGAATATCCTGTGTTCCGGATTCCGTGTACTGGAACTTTTTACTTACTTTACCCTTTGAACTGTATAAGGAAGTAAGAAAGGTAAGAATATACATTATGTTTTGTTGTAAAATATTTTAAAAGTAAGTATCCATGTAGGAAAATGAATATTCGCATGTGTACAAGTAAACGTATTCAACTGCAAACGCCGTAAGTCTATGATATATCGATAAATTGATAACCAAAATGTAGGCCAACCACTAGTTTCATTTTCGGAAATTAGAATTGGGCTTTACTGGTTGGAGAGATAACTCCGACACTAAAACACATATTTTTTGCAATATTTTAATTATCTTCCAGTATATTTTAAATATTGAACCACCTAAACAAAGTTCAGTTCAAAGACTTTACATTACACCACAAAAACTATGTATGAAAATGGAATCTGGTACTTCTTTAAGGTCTTGAATGAGGTATATACAAAACATGGTCTTTTTACCCCACAAACAGTAGATAAAGTCGACACTTAAATTTTTAAGTAAAAAATGACTGGAAAATCAGCATCAATAATTTATTTTTACATCTTATATGGTTTATCTATTTTTTGTAAATATTTTAAACAATTTTTTCAAAAATCTTTCCCAAGTCAGTGGCCTGTGGTCAATACATTTCTAACTACCTTACTGTAATTTAGTAAAAAGAACGTTTTGAAGCAGTTTTTGCCTACAAAAAGTTTAGGTTATTTGAAAAACATTAAAAAGTCTACCAAATTCATAACAAATCATCACATTCTGTCCTGTTCCTATACTGTTAGGTGAGCATGTGCTTATTTGTTGAAAAACAAAGCTAAAACAATTATATTTATCAAGTGTCGGGGTTATCTATGCGTCGGAGTTATCTCTCCGACCAGTACTGGTTTTGAAGAGATACGTGATAATCTTTCTAAAGTTATAGAACTGCGGGCCTACTTAATGTATATGACAGGCACTTTAGTATAAATGTCTCGTTCAAGAATTATCAAAGTGAGAAAATAGTCCGTTTTGTTCGAATTGTATTTATATTAAAAGCAACATACATGTATATCGATAAAAATGAAAACTGCGAATGGATTAATTTTACGTGGATAATTTAATTTACATTCTATTGAAAGTTTTATTAAAAAAGGTAAAACTATTGAAAAGGATTTTCAAACAACTTTAATTAACAGCCAGATTGTTGACATACATGCATTCTTTATTTAATAAATGGATTACTTAATCTGTCTAAGATAATCAAACGTGTTATGTAATTTGTATTACCTGCATGACTAAATTGTGCAGATGAAAAACAAAGTATTTCAATGAGTAGAATTGACAATCATGTGTTTGATTTTAACCAGATCTCATTGTCAAAAAGATGGTGAAGTTCAAGCAAGAATTGTATCATAGTGTCACAAAGATATTTTACCAAACAAAGAGATTATATATTTTACTAATCTGTCCAGTAATCATGTTAGGGTACCTGTTGTTACAGGAAAATATCAATATCAATAGTTTTCAACATATTACTTTGTATTTGACAAATAAATCTTAATTCTCTATAAGATAGTAATATTACATTTATAATTCTATTTATCACCATGTCTTAATTTCTGTTTGTTGTTAAGGTGAAATGCTTGACTACAAATTCATATAAAAGGCCAGTGTGTTGTTTTTACACAGTACCATTCTGTTGACAACATTACATACTGGAAATTTTTATATTACTTTTCTTCTTCATTTTTCAAGAGCATTTCATAACTTATTATTATCAATTCTTTCTTTAAGATTTTTTAGCTCGACTATTCGATACTTAAGTAGAGCTATTGCAGTTCACCCGAGCGTCGTCGGCAAAGTACCACTTACAGAGCTGGCAAACTAAGGGTGTATACTTAAGTACCAGTACCAGTACCAAATTATGCAGTTTACCAGTACCAGTACTAGATTTTAGCTGTACTGCAGTACCAGTACTTTTTTTGGTGAAGTAATTAAGTATCAGTACCATTACTTTTATATATTCATCTGAATTAATACAGTGCCGAACAAATAATTGCAAATATTATTCAGCAAAGAAATAAAATCATAATTTTAAAGCTGCATGCCTCCAGATGACCAAAACTATTTCAAGAAAATTAAACTTGGAAAAAAATTACTAAAACTTTGAGAAAAGTAAACAAATTAAAGATTCAAGTGATAATTTATATCTTATGTGCAATTTTTTTTTATGACTGTATTTTGTAGTATTTATCACCATATTTCTACTGCGTTACTAACACAGTAGGGGCTATTTATGCATGTTTTGACCTCTTTTTGGTAATTTACGTGGATTTTAAGTGCCGATTGTAATGTGTCAAGTACTTTCTTTGTTCGTTTAACAATATTTTACCTTTAAATACATTTTCAAAATTTTCATGAAAATTAGGATGAATCTGGAGGCATGCTGCTTTAAAGTTAACATATTAACATATCTACAATTTTATATTTTTAACATACTTTTTACAAACAATATTTACAACATATATTCATGTCATATCTAATTGTTTAGTAACCAGTCAACTGTATAAATACAATGCAAACATCTTTCATTTAAAACACAACAGTCTGTTGTTGCCTTTCACACCTTCACACCACTGTTCAATTTATACCAAAGTAAATAACAACTTTTTATGGTGCTAAAAATATCACTTTTTTCACTTGAAATGGGATTTTTTAGAATTGAAGAAATTAATTAGTGTTTATTTTGCTCTTTTACTAGTAAATACAAAGTAATAAAAGATTTTAATAAGGATATTTTAGGGTAAAGAGTTATTGAGTCTGTTTATCTTAATCTAATTTTTACTTAAAGTCTTTGGTGCTTTTTATGATGAAAACTATGTTTACATTTGAAGGAATATTGCAGCAAATTATCTTTAGATTTGATAACTTACTTTTTCACAAAAATAAAATATAGTTAATGTAATTTACAGCTTTATTTTATGAGAAAAATTGATGTTATTTTTAATTTTTATCAACACCAAAAGTACTGGGTAATGCAGTAGCAGTACCACTTTTTAAGACAGTAATGCAGTACCAGTACCAGTAGTAGCAAAATTTTGTAAGAGTAATTCAGTATCAGTACCAGTACTTGCAAAATCGCTGCAGTACGTACTGCAGTACCAGTACCAGTAATGCAGCTCTGACCACTTATGTTAAAGTTTTTGTAATAGTTCAAATATTTTCAAAGTCCATAGACATATGGCTTTGAAACTTTGCACACTTGTTCACCATCATGACCCCAACCTGTAAACAGGAGGAGGTAACTCTATCAAGCATTTGTTTTACTATCAAGCACTAAGAATAGTCGAGCGTTGCTGTCCTACCGACAGCTCTTGTTAATAATTCTTAAACAATTCTTTAAAAAGTTATTTTTATCAATTATTTGTTGACAACTTCTCACTGAGCGATTTTCCCCACTCTTTCATGCAATTTTTTCATTATATACTTATGTTTAATTCAAATGTTTAATTTATATTTTGTAACTTATCACTTTTTCTAATATTTGTCAATTGTATTATTATGTTTCAATTCATAAAGTGTAACGTTCTTTTAGGTCTTTTCATTCTTTTATTCACATACATTTTGTTCTTATAACTATTCATTATTTTTCTCATGTTTGTATTCATCTTTTCATTAGACCATTCTGTTGACAACATTACATACTGGAAATTTATATTACTTTTCTTCTTCATTTTTCAAGCCAAAAATCTACACAATTGGTGAATAATTCCCCACAGTAACTTGCTGAAAACCTCTCACTCATAAAGAAAACCTCGCTCAAAACCCCGCAGACTCTTAAAAGACAACCTCGCTGAAAACTATAGACTCTTAAGAAATCTTGCTGAAAACAGTTTGGGGACCTTATTGTTGAAAATGTGTCAGAGTTAAATCGTATACATATACATGCACAGTGCTTAACTAGAGTGCAGGTATAAGATACCCGCACTCCGGACCACGCCTATTGATTGGCTAATTTTGGCTGGGATTTACTAATTGTGACGGCAAAGAAACAGACAGAAATATCATATATTCAGATGCTCATTCATAGGTTACCTTTTCATGGGGTTTCATATTGTGACAACAGGGAACGTGTTTTTCTGTTTGACTATGATACAAAATGGAAAGAACATCAAAACACTCGGCAATTTGATAAATACTCGGGGGCTATGCCCCCCACTTCCCCTCGTACAAATCAGATATCCTCGTGTTTCGATGCTCTTTTTGTGTCGCCTTGAAAAAGGCGACATATAGGGGTTACTTTTGCCGGCGTCGTTGTCGGCGCCCCCTAAAGCTTGTCCGGAGCATAAGTCAGTCATTATCAGTTGGATGACTTCAAACTTGGTATGCATGCTTCTTATAATGACCCGAAGTGCAGTGCACAAGAACCGGGTACTCTGCACTTTCTTATTTTTAGCTCACCTGAGCACGAAGTGCTTCAAAGGTGAGCTTTTGTTCATCACTCTGCGTGCGTCGTGCGTCCTTCAAAAAAATGGCGTCAAACTTTTCAAACAACATCTCCTCCTAAACTACATGGCCAATTGCAACCAAACTTTACAGAAATGATCCTTAGGTGTTTTGAAAAACCCAGATAGCTAGTGTTTAGATATAAAGCATGAAAACATCTTCTAGTGAGTGTCTACCAAGTTTGTTTTCAAATAAAAGCCTAGGGTCAAAATTGGCCCCGCCCCAGGGTGTCTTTTGATTTTCCCTATATGCATATAGTTAAAAACTTAAAAAATCTTCTTTTAAAGAACCCAAAGAGCTAGAGCTAAGATATTTAGCATGAAACATCTTCTAATGAGTGTCTACAAAAGTTTGTTCAAATAAAATCCGGGGGGTCAAAATTGGCCCCGCCCCCGGGGGGTCATTGATTTTTCCCTATGTGCATATAGTAGAAACTTAAAAAATCTTCTTTTAAAGAACTCAAAGAGCTAGAGCTAAGATATTTAGCATAAACATGTTCTCATGGGTGTCTACCAAGTTTGTTCAAATAAAAAAACCCTGGGGGGGGGGGTCAAAAATTGGCCCCGCCCCGGGGTCATTCATTAGCTTGGCTTTTTTTTTTTTTAGATATATACATATTATATATATACATATATATTTAATATATATATATATATATATATATATATATATATTATATATATATTAATATATATATAAATATATATATATAAAATATATATATATATACATGCATACATATACAACCAAGTTTGTTCAAAAAAAAGCCCTGGGGTTTAAACTGGCCCGCTCCAGGGGCTTATATACAGGTGAGCGACTTTGGGCCATCATGGCCCTCTTGTTTGAGTTATTGCCCTTTGTTAATTTTTGTACTTTATTTTTGTCCCGGCCATTTCTCCTTAAGTATGAAATCTATGGACTTGAAACTTCATAGGATGATAGATCTCATTAAGAAGACGTGCAGTGCACAAGAACTGGAACTCTGCATTTCTTATTTTTTGAGTTATTGCCCTTTGTTAATTTTTCATTCTTTTATTTTTGTCCGGGCCATTTCTCCTTAAGTATAAAAGCTATGGACTTGAAACTTCATAGGATGATAGATCTCATTAAGAAGAAGTGCAGTGCACAAGAACTGGTACTCTGCATTTCTTATGTTTTGAGTTATTGCCCTTTGTTAATTTTCATACTCTATTTTTGTCTGGGCCATTTCTCCTAAAGTATAAAATTTATGGACATGAAACTTCATAGGAAAATAGATCTCATTAAGAAGTGCAGTGCAACAAGAACGGGTACTCTGCATTTCTTATTTTTTGAGTTATTGCCCTTTGTTAATTTTCATACTTTATTTTTGTCCAGGCCATTTCTCCTAAAGGATAAAAGCTATGGACTTGAAACTTCATAGGATGATAGATCTTATTAAGAAGAAGTGCAGTGCATAAGAACGGGTACTCTGCATTTCTTATTTTTTTTTGAGTTATTGCCCTTTGTTAATTTTCATACTTTATTTTTGTCCAGGCCATTTCTCATAAATATAAGAAGTGCAGTGCACAGAGACTGCTTCTCTGCATTTCTTATTTTTTGAGTTATTGCCCTTTGTTGATTTTCAAATTTCATTTTTGTCGTGGCCATTTCTCCTAAACTATATTGTTCATAAGGGACACATCCGACTCGCGGAGTTCTAGTTATTACTTATAGTTAATTTTTTTAATAATTGTGTTTGGGGACGTTTTCTGTTGAAAATGTGTCAGAGTTAAATCGTATACATATACATGCACAGTGCGTTAACTGGAGTGCAGGTATTAGTTACCCGCACTCCAGAGCATGCCCATTGATTGGCTTATTTTTGCTGGGGTTTTACTTATTGTGGCGGCAAAGAAAGGGAAAGCGATAAAAGTATCATATTCAGATGCTCGTTCACTGGATACTTTTTTCTGGGGTTTTATATTGTGACAACAGGGAACGCGTTTTTATACCACCGAAACGAAGTTTGGGGGGATATAAAGCAGTCACTCGGGTGGTCAGTTGGTTGGTCGGTCGTTCGAGCGGTCCATTGCATTTTCCTTGTTCGGAGCATAACTTAAACACTAATGGTTGGAATTCAATACAACTTCATACAATGGTCAAACACATTGAGAGGAAGTGCCGTGCACAAGAACCATAACTCCATCTTCACTAATTACAGAGTTATTGCCTTTTTGTTACTTTTGCCTTGTCCGGAGCATTTAGACTTGAAAATTACTGGTTGGAATTCAATACAACTTTATACAATGGTCAAGCACAAAAAGGGGAAGTGCAGTGCACAAGAACCATCACACTATTTTGACAAATTACTGAGTTATTGCTATTTTGACAAATTACTGAGTTATTGCCCTTAGACTTGAAAAGTACTGGTTGGAATTCAAAACAACTTCATACAATGGTCAAGCACAAAAAGCAATTGCAGTGCACAAGAACCATAACTCTGTCCAGAGTAATTATAGAGTTATTGCCCTTTGTTACTTTTCCATTGCTTTTTTCTTGTCCAGAGCATAACTTGAAAACTTTTAGTTGGAATTCAATACAACTTCATACAATCGTCAAGCACATTAAGAGGAAGTGCAGTGCACAAGAACCATCACACTATTTTGACAAATTAAAGAGTTATTGCCCTTCGATACTTTTCCTTGTCCGGAGCATAACTTGAAAAGTACTGGTTGGAATTCAATACAATTTCATACAATCGTCAAGTATATTGAGAGAAAGTGCACAGAAACCATAACTCTTTATTGACTCATTTAAGAGTTTGCCCTTTGTAAATTTTTATTGTCCAGTGCATAACTTGAAAGTTTATGGTTGGAAAGAAACTTCATACAATTGGCAAGGGCAGTGAGATGTAGTGCAGTGCACAAGAACCATAACTTTATTTGGACTAATTACAGTTAGTGCCCTTTGTTACTTTTTTGTCCAGTGTATACTAAGTAACTTGAAAACCAGTAGTTGGAATTCAATACAACTTCATACAACGGTCAAGCACAATGAGAGGAAGTGTAGTGTACAATAACCCTTACTCCATCTTCAGCATTTGTAGAGTTATTGCTCTTTGTTCCTCTTCCTTGTGCGGTGCATAACTTAAAAACTAATGTTTAGACTTCAATGCAACTTCATACAATGGTCAAGCGCAATGAGAGGAAGTGCGGTGCTCAAGAAATGTAACTCTTTCTGGACTTATTACAGAGTAATTTAATAAAACTTCATCAATGGTCAACCACATTGAAAGGAAATGCAACATACAAGAACCACAACTATCTTTAATTGCCCAATTGCCCACAACCATAACTCTATTTCAATTCTTTTGCAAGGTATTCTGTTACTAGTAACTTTCTCATTTCCGAAGCAGTCTTGCGGGTTATTAACCACATATAGTGATAGTTCTAGTTATGTTTGACTATGATACAAAATAGAAAGAACATCAAAACACTCGGCAATCCCCTCCTACAAATCAGATAGCCTTGTGTTTCGATGCTCTTTCTATTACTTACCTTTGATAATTATTAATCTTCCGTAAAATACATGTTTCTTTCCGATCTTTATTACAGATAAAAAACATGGAAGTGTCGGGGAAATTTGCTGTTTCTTCAGAACAAGATTCCAATCTTTACTGCCTTCCATGCGACAGAGATGGTTTAAAAGAACCAGCTTTTGGTTATTGTCAGGACTGCGATGAACATCTTTGTGAGAGTTTTGTTAAAACATCACAGGAAACCAAAACCTACTATGAACCACGTTCTGCTTGATAAAGACAGAATGCCACAGCAATTGAAGACTGGGAATGTAAAAAAATGATCAAATAACTGATTGTTGTACAAAACATAGCGATAAAACCACTGGATTTCTATTGTAACACACATGATTCTAACGCGTGTTATGTTTGTGTGACTCTAGAGCACAAGCACTGCAAAGTAGACTATATTCCCCCGATGTTTCAAGAAATTTGTCTGGTGAGCTTGAAAAAATGAATTGACAGAATGGAGACACTTATGCAAAAGTGTAAATCTAATGTTAGAATTGCCGAGACTGCTACATCAAATATACAACACATGTATACGGCCGTTGTTGAAGATATACAAGTTTTCAGAAATGAAATAAACGAATGTCTGGATAAGATGGAAGCCGAAATTATGAGGGACGCTAAATCTCTCGCACTGACAGCAAAGAGTAAACAAGAAAATGTAATGACAGGAAGCTTACATATCGCAGAGGAAAATGTCAAGTACAATGTCAATGCTCAAGTCTCTGAGTGACGAAAAACAAGCGAAATAAGCTGTTTATTGAGATGAAACATGCTGCACCTCAAGTTGCAAAACTATCGGATAAAGAGAAACAATTAGCTGAAGATATGAAAATCAGAATGCTGAAATCATATTCATACAAAATGAGAAGACACTTAATAAACTGAAAAGTAGCAACATTCTTGGAACGATTTCTACATACGGGAGACCTTGTGCAGAAAGTGCAGTATGTGTCCAATATGAAAGAGAAATTCAATTGCTACCCTCCTCTGATGAGTCAAGAAGCAATATCTCTGGAATGGTACTGATTTCCACAACAAATATGATCGTCGCTGACCGCAACAATTTTAAAATTAAAAATAATTAATATAGACACAGGAACGCTGGTATCAGAGATAATCCTGTTTTCATCACCAAACGATGTTGTAAAAACTTCCACAAAATAGACTTGCTGTTGCATTACTTGCTGAAAAGTGTATCCAGATAGTGTCTTACACTGATACAAGTTTGTCTTTAGATCGTCGTATAGATGTCGGAGAATCGTGTATTTGTGTAGCTTATTGTCAGGACAAGCTAGTAGTAGGCTGTAATTATAATCCGGGAAAGCTGGTTATTCTGGATTTAGACGGAAATATCATACAGGTGTTTGATACTCCTGGTTTGTTTAAGAGGCCCGAAAAGATTGTTATCAGCAGTGATGAGAAGTTCATGTATGTGTCTGATTGTTACCTTCATAGTTCAGTTGTAAAAGTAGACTGGCAAGGTAATTGTGTACAAAGATTCGAGGATCAAGGGTATGAATATCCTCAAGGAATACAAGAGTTGGATGATGGTACGATGTTAGTATGCTACACACACAGTAGCAATATTGTAAGATTGTCGAGCAGCTTCAAGAAATGTGAAATTGTAGGATTAGAGAAAACAGACATTTATAATCCAGTGGCTGTATATTACAATGATAGAACTCATAAACTGTACATTAGTTGTTCATCTGAAAAAGGAAGTTATTGTCCTATTGATACAATCAAGATATTGAGCGTAAAATGGACTTAGAGATCTGTTATTGTTCAATTCATTACTTGGAATGTAATTTAGTATTTATAGAAGACATTTAATTTTAGGCAACGATAGTGTATCCATTTCATTAACTGTAAAGGAGCAATATCTTTCCGAAAATATGCTGACAGTGAAATGTGTGTAATATATTGTATCATATCATTTTGCCAATACATATTTTGATTTATCACAAATTTACTTTAATTGATAAAAAGCCCAGCAGTTAAAACATCGAAGACATCCTGATTACTTTTGAGATAAAATAATCAGCAGAGTTTCTATTTGCTTGTATTTATGTACAATTTTTGTTTTTTTTTTGTATTCATGTATATCATTGTATTAGGTGAAACATCATTCAAATGGAACATCTAGGAACAGCAAATAACGATAAGTGTAAATGTGATAGAGAACAATGATTATTTGATCACTTTTTATGTCCGACATGGCATTGTTATATCCAACAGGACTGCTTTGTTATGAACAAAATAGATAAATACAGAATCCCTAAAGAAAGCCCAACACGGCAAAATTGAAAATGTTGCAGGCTCGGTTGCAAAATACAAATTAAAACCTTTTAAGAAAATGAATGCCCGAACAAGTAGTTTGTCTAAAATATACATATAACCAAATACAAATTGTGAAACTTAAGCGTGTCTGAAATGTTGATTCTGCACAGTCAGATAAGATGTAAAAAGATGTAAATG
Source organism: Ruditapes philippinarum (assembly GCF_026571515.1). Taxonomy (NCBI): domain Eukaryota; kingdom Metazoa; phylum Mollusca; class Bivalvia; order Venerida; family Veneridae; genus Ruditapes; species Ruditapes philippinarum. The sequence goes on along the minus strand of NW_026856906.1, from coordinate 29,392 downwards.
TAACACATATGACACGATTTTCATCACCTTATTATAGGGTCTATATGCAAAATTATCCAAAAACGTTTTGTGGTCACTCTTACCTTGAACATCAAAAAAATAGAAGTCATGTACTATTGGATGACAAAATTATAATCATCAGATATAAGGGTTTTGAAAAAAAAGTAAGTTATTTGATTGAAAGAACTATAATCCTCATAATTTTATGACAAACAAATGAGAGAAAAAATCTTTAGTTTTTTTTCCCAAACATTCGTCTTCGCTTTTCCCCATTTGAATGTTCAGTGGTGTTTGGAATATTCGAATGAAATTCCATGCCCTACTTAAAACGTCATTTAGACAACAAATACCACAAATATCAGTATTTATCCTACACTGTGCATCAGCTTTTTATGCCCCCGCCATATAATGGCTGGGGCATATAGTGTTACCCTGTTTCCGTCATTCTGTCATTCCGCCATCATCAGTTTCCGTTCATTATCTTAGTAACGGTTGCAGCACACATTCAACATTCAAATTTGGCATATGGATATGTCATGAGAAAATACAGGTCAAGTTCGAATTTGGTCATGGTTCGATGATTTTTGGCAGAGTTATGCCCTCTTTCACGTTGAAAATAATATGAAATTTTCAGTTTCCGTTCAACTCAAATTTGACATATGGATACGTCAAAGAAATGCACAGGTCAAGTTTGAATTTTGTCATGGTTCGATGATTTTTGGCAGAGTTAATCCCCTTTAACTTTGAAAAAAAGGAAATTTTCAGTTCACATTCATTATCTCCCCAACAGTGGTACATATTCAACTCAAATATGATATGTCAGAAGTCGCTTAGATGACGGACAAATTTCTTATGTAAGTGTCCAATTTTAATTTGTTAAGGGACAACATAAATTCCCAATTAAACTACTAGTAACCGGGAAAAACACCCCAAACGAAAAATTTCCAATTTACTTTCCCCGATAAAACATTAAATTTAAATTTAAAACATTTTTAGTCACTTTCCCGGGAAAATACAAACATTTTTATCACTTGCAACATTTTATTGGTTATTTTCACTTCAAATAACATTTTTGCACGTATATATGTTTAGTTGACTGAACTATTTTGTCTCTTTTCAGAGACGGTGAGGTGAAGATGGAAAAGGGACAAAAAGAAATAATAACTCAAATGCTTTGAGTAATAAATTAAATACGTTTTGATTTTGTGATTTTTTTTGTGATTCTGTTGTAAGTAGTGCCTCCTCTTAGATTAACATAGTTGCTTCACTAAACACTTGCTCTGAAGAGTTTTTAACAATTATAAGTTGTGTTCTTACAGTAGATGTACATTAATTGTACATGTATTTTAACAGATAATATTTTGTGTCTCATGGATTTATAAGTTACGAACAGCTTTCATAACTTTTTACCATTAACCTGTTGGAAGTTTGTTGCCAGTATACACATGTAGTTCCAAGTCAGCATGGACATCCTTGCAGTGTGTGACAAGGCGCTACGCTATTGGTTGCTTAAATTTTGCATATTGATGATAAAATTACTTCATCTCCTAAGTCAATTGCAGAAATTTAATGAAGGCTACTTCGTGTCATACAATGTATTTTTTATCATATTTATTTAAAATGAAAATAAAACAAAACAAAACCGACTGTAGTCGGTATTGTGTTTCTACAGATAAGAAATTAACATTGATATGGAAAAACTGTATTTGTTGATATGATAGTCGTTTAGTTGATTAAAGCTTAAAAACAAGGGAATAGTGACATTTGACACTTTCAAAAGCAATCTCGGCAGTATGTAAAAGGCTGATAACTTTAAACAATTATTTCAATTCCAATATATTAGGTCACCACTTCCTCCATCTGCCCACTCACATTTAATAGAGGATTTTGTTAACGTTGTGTGTAAAATAGATACGTAATACTGTGGCAGGATTTGATGGTATTCAAAGTTGTGAACTAATTCGTGAAAAGAGCTAGACTGCACTGTTGGTAATTGTCGATTTACTAATCTATTAAAACAGAACAAGAGAAAAGCAATTATTATCCCTTAATCAATAATTCATCTTTCGCATTATATAATGAGAGAAAAGACTAAGAATATAATATTTCCATGTTTGATGTATTCAAGTACCGTAGTGACAGCTTATCTGTCAGTGTCCGCTGTTTGTCTACAAGATGTGTTTAGTCAGCTTCACAGTTTATTAGGAAAAGTGACAAAGCCTTTGCCACCAGTATTATAGAACCTGGCCAGGATCTGGTCCCGTCTTCAATCATACAGATTGCCTGGTTTTCAATTCGTGCTTTACCACATTATAGCAAGGTGCCTGATCATGATTGACTATGTTACAATATGATTAACCTGTAGATATTTTATTTCCTATGTTACAGGTAAATGTATTAAATACAAGCAGAAGAAGTACACCAATAACACCTAAAACATGGATGCCACATTCTCAACCTGTCCGGAACAATAACTCCAGTACGCAATAACAACACCATGGTTGAAATTGAAAAAAATAATGGACAAGAATAAAACTGTATTTAAGAGAACTTGTAAAATATGAAATTATGATCTGTTAAAATGTATTAATTATAAATGGACTACTCAAAACTTTATTCATGACAAAAGCCAAAGATTTGAGAGGGTATGTGTGGCGAACTGAATGTTTTCAAAGGAGAATTTACACAGTATAAATGAAGAATGTTATTATATAAATTTCTTCAAAAAGATTCTCTGATAATAGAAACATGTCAATAAACTATTCCGTTAGGAGACATGGAATTGTGGTTTATTTTATTTATCAAAATAATCCTTGTCCATGGTGTTCAGTATGGTGGCATATTTCTGCCACCAGATAACCATATAACTAACTAGTTAATTAAGAGGTTAACTAGTTACGTAACTCGTTAACCTCTTAATTAACTAGTTAGTTATGTGGTTAACTAGTTACGTAACTACATGTAGTTTTTTTTCTTCAATAAATAAAAGATCATAACGAGAAATAAATGCATGTTTGTGCTTACAACTGCCATCCTTTGATTTTGCCAGCTTAATATTAAGAGGTTAACTAGTTACGTAACTAGTTAACCTCTTAATTAACTGGTTAATTATATGGTTATCTGGTTGCAGAAATATGCCACGATAATTAATAACTCTACCTACTATGTAATAAATTATGTCAATTTAACAAAATACTTTCATATTATACATCTTTACTCATTTTCTAAACCATAATCCACGGGAAGACCTAATCTACTTTTCGTATACACTTTTCGTTAAGGTTTTCTAGCTGGGGGCACTGTGGTGACAAGGATGAGAAAATAACATTATATAAATGAATGTAAAAACTCACCAAACCATCTGTTTATAAATATCATATAATATAATTAATAAACCGCCGTATTACAATGTTCTCCTAACGAATATTTATATAATATTTATATAATCGCATTTCAAATTATACTATAAATGTAATGTGAAAAATTTTGAAACTGTATTATACCACATGTTTAGTTTTTTTTACTGATCTTCTTTATATTTATTTGTATGATTATGCTTTATTGTATGATTGTATGTATGTCTTTCTAATAAATGGGGTTCCACATGTGTGGACCCGAAGTTTAAAAAAAAATCAAAAGACATACAGAAACATATATATATAGTGTGCTTAGAATGTTTCCCTGAATATTAATCAAAATAATTCAAATAGTCATTGATTCTCGCTGGGACAGAAGATAACCTGTTATCTTTTGTCTCAGAATCTTGATAGAAATGCATGTAAAAAGTTTACAACTGCATTATAAATAGTGGGGTCATATAATTAAATTTTTAACACCAGTCATCTCTTCTACTACAGTTTAGGAATACAGTAGAAGAAATATATGTATAAACAAATTTCTATGTAAATGCTCGACAAATACTAAATATAAACAAAAATGTGTTTGTTAAACACAAATGCCCCCGGCTCAGGTTCTTAAAAAAATATTTAACCATTCGGAAAAAAAAACTTGACAGAGTCCTATAGCGTTTTGTAATTGTGAAAACTATAAGTTGGGAAATCATTGCTATGACTTTTGATGAAGTTGATACAAGTGTGCAGATAAATTATTATAGAAATGAGAGAATTAATACACACATACCACCAAATCGATATGCCAGTCCAATTACGGTACAGCGCCTAGCAGAACAGTCCTACGGATCTTACGGGCTCCAGTTGACTTTCGGAAATAGATATATAGTTCTCTGGTCCCAATCAATGAAGAAGACAATAAAAATGTCATCGTTGATTTGTGAGACACGACAACAGAGTATATACTCTACATTTATGCAAATGTTGAGCCAGTGTCAATGTGTAGTACAGTTTTTGACTGTATATAGCTGTTCTGAACCCATCATTTTTGACTGTATATAGCTGTTCTGAACCCATCATTTTTGTGATGGTGGATTGGCAATGGCTATGCTTTCATGATTGTTCTGCTAGGCGCTGTGCCGTACTTGGACTGGCATTTCGATTTGGTGGTATGTGTGTATTTATTCATATATATATATATATATATATAATTTATCTGCGTACTTCTATCATCTTCATCAAAAGTCATAGCAATGACTTTATATACGTATATATAAACAGGACCGTTATGATAATTTTACAAGAGGAGCTCATTCTGGACCCTTCAGCCCCAAGATAGAGACATTGTAAGGCACGCCTGCAGTCTGTGTACTTGTCAGCCCCGATGCTGGTGTCACATGCCCTATGTCACGGGCTGAGGGCTGACCAACACGTGCCGGGCCGTATTTTTTCCGGAATTTGCGACAATCCGTATATTCAAATTAATTTTGTATCACTTTCCCGAGCTTTTTAGCACTTCATTTACATAAACTGAATTTATTATTGAATGATCAGACTATTGATAGTGTACTATTGTATTATTTAAAGTTTACAAGGCCGGAAACTATCCAGCGTAAGGCGGAGAATATCCTGTGTTCCGGATTCCGTGTACTGGAACTTTTTACTTTACCCTTTGAACTGTATAAGGAAGTAAGAGGAGAAGTAAGAAAGGTAAGAATTATCTGAATATACATTATGTTTTGTTGTAAAATATTTTAAAAGTAAGTATCCATGTAGGAAAATGAATATTCGCATGTGTACAAGTAAACGTATTCAACTTCAAACGCCGTAAGTCTATGATATATCGATAAATTGATAACCAAAATGTAGGCCAACCACTAGTATACTATCACGTATCTCTTCAAAACCAGTAAAGCCCACAGGTGCTTGTTGCATTGATTTGACCTAAAATGTGTTTGACCTTGTTATTTATACAATAAAATATCAATATATTTAAAAAAAAAAAAAAAAAAAAAAAAAAAAAAAAAATTTCACTGTTATATTACTATAATAATAGATCTATAACAGTGAAAATTTTTTTTTTTTTTTTTTTTTTTTTTTTTTTTAATATATTGATATTTTATTGTATAAATAACAAGGTCAAACACATTTTTAGGTCAAATCAATGCAAATAGCACCTGTTGGTAAAGCCCAATTCTAATTTTCTGAAAATTAGAATTGGGCTTTACTGGTTTTGAAGAGATACGTGATAATCTTTCTAAAGTTATAAAACTGTGGGCCTACTTAATGTATATGACAGGCACTTTAGTATAAATGTCTCGTTCAAGAATTATCAAAGTGAGAAAATAGTCCGTTTTGCTCAAATTGTATTTATATTAAAGGAAGTGGCTAGCCGTACGGGCCCGTACGGCTAGCCAAAAGTTCTAGCCGTACGTGAGTCACGTACGACTAGCCTGGACACACTGTATTGGCTAGCCGTACGGCACTTTTCAAAATTATATGGAAGTCGAAAATGCATTTGTTATTTTGTGTCTTTAAACAACGATTTTAATCAAATCTCCGCATTTGTCCTAGTGTGTTCACTTTAATTAAGATGCTCCGCAATTTTGCACAAAAAAATAAATACGAGTAAGCGTTGTCTATCTTAATAAAATTGAGTGTCAAATTAAGTTGCATGTTATAACGTCCTTAATTTTCATGCTTATGATTTGTATGAAAGATGAATTGTTAAATCTGTTAATTAAGCACATATGGATCGAATAAATAATGATCGGAGGGAAGTAAATAAATAAATAAAAAGAATATTAAAAAAAAACGATGAAAAGGAAAAATAATTTAATAATGCAAACTTTTCTTAATGATGGACGATGGACAAACTTCTATACCGGCGGTAATTGTCGCAATTATCAGAGCCCAACAACATTTTTTTTCGGTGTTTTTTTTTTTTTTTTCAGTTTAAAAATTAAACTTAATGAAACAAACAAAGTAAATTATTTACTGTAGCCAACACGTCGATCTAAAAAGTAAACAATCTTGACTAAAACCCTCGCTTAAAGTCATAATTAACATATGCACTTTCGCCTTCAATATATATATATAAGCAACATACATGTATATCGATAAAAATGAAAACTGCGAATGGATTAATTTACGTGGATAATTTAATTTACATTCTATTGAAAGTTTTATTAAAAAGGTAAAACTATTGAAAAGGATTTTCAAACAACTTTAATTAACAGCAAGATTGTTGACATACATGCATTCTTTATTTAATAAATGGATTACTTAATCTGTCCTGGGACATACGATAAATACGATGTTATAGTATATCCCAGATCTGTCTAAGATAATCAAACGTGTTAATGAAATTTGTATTACCTGACTAAATTGTGCAGATGAAAACAAAGTATTTCAATGAGTAGAATTGACAATCATGTGTTTGATTTTAACCAGATCCAGGGGCGTAGCCAGTTTTCTTCAACTTGTAGGCACTTAAAAGGGGGTCTCGGGGCTTAGCCCCCAGAGGCAAAAAACAAGTTCAGATTAAAAAGAGCAAAATGTGCGTTCCAAAGTATGTTCAAGGAAAATTATCAGAACAATAATTTTAAACTATGAATTTGATTAGATGCAAACTTTACTGAAGATGGTATATCATGCACACAACTATACTTTTGAAAATGTCAATTTCTTGACCAAGTTGTAGGCCCAATCCTACATGGCCTAATAGTAGCTACGCCACTGAGATCTCATTGAAAAGATGGTGAAGTTCAAGCAAGAATTGTATCATAGTTTGGGGACCTTTCTGTTGAACATGCACAGTGCTTAACTGAAGTGCAGGTATGAGATACCCGCATTCCGGACCACGCCCATTGATTGGCTCATTTTTGCTGGGGTTTACTAATTGTGACGGCAAAGAAACAGACAGAAATATCATATTCAGATGCTCATTCATTGGTTACTTTTTCATGGGGTTTCATATTGTGACAACAGGGAACCTGTTTTTCTGTTTGACTATGATACAAAATACAAAGAACATCAAAACACTCGGCAATCTGATTAATACTCAGGGGCTACGCCCCCCTTCCCCTCGTACAAATCAGATAGCCTCGTGTTTCGATGCTCTTTTTATTACTTATAGTTAATTTTTTACTCATTGTGTTTGGGGACCTTTCTGTTGAAAATGTGTCAAAGTTAAATCGTATACATATACATGCAAAGTGCGTTAACTGGAGTGCAGGTATTAGTTACCCGCACTCCAGAGCATGCCCATTGATTGGCTTATTTTTGCTTGGGTTTACTTATTGTGGCGGCAAAGAAAGGGAAAGCGATAAAAGTATCATATTCAGATGCTGGTTCATTGGTTGCTTTTTTCTGGGGTTTTATATTGTGACAACAGGGAACGTGTTTTTATACCACTGAAACAAAGTTTGGGGGGATATAAAGCAGTTACTCGGTGGTCGGTTGGTTGGTCGGTCGGTCGGTCCAGCGATCCGTTGCATTTTCCTTGTTCGGAGCATAACTTAAAGACTAATGGTTGGAATTCAATACAACTTCATACAATGGTCAAACACATAGAGAGGAAGTGCATTGCACAAGAACCATAACTCCATCTTCACTAATTACAGAGTTATTGCCCTTTGTTACTTTTCCTTGTCCGGAGCATTTTGACTTGAAAATTACTGGTTGGAATTCAATACAACTTTATACAATGGTCAAGCGCAAAAAGGGGAAGTGCAGTGCACAAGAACCATCACACCATTTTGACAAATTACAGAGTTATTGCCCTTAGATTCTTTTCCTTGTCCGGAGCATTACTTGAAAAGTACTGGTTGGAATTCAAAACAACTTCATACAATGGTCAAGCACAAAAAGCAATTGCAGTGCACAAGAACCATAACTCTGTCCAGAGTAATTATAGAGTAATTGCCCTTTGTTACTTTTCCATTGCTTTTTTCTTGTCCAGAGCATAACTTGAAAACTTTTAGTTGGATTCAATACAACTTCATACAATTGTCAAGCATATTGAGAGAAAGCGCAGTGCACAAGAACCATCACACTATTTTGACAAATTACAGAGTTATTGCCCTTCGATACTTTTCCTTGTCCGGAGCATAACTTTAAAAGTACTGGTTGGAATTCAATACAATTTCATACAATCGTCAAGTATATTGAGAGAAAGTGCAGTGCACAGAAACCATAACTCTTTATTGACTGATTTAAGAGTTTGCCCTTTGTTACTTTTTATTATCAAGTGCATAACTTGAAAGTTAATGGTTGGAAAGAAACTTCATACAGTGGGCAAGGGCAGTGAGATGAAGTGCAGTGCACAAGAACCATAACTTTATTTAGACTTATTACAGTTAGTGCCCTTTGTTACTTTTTTGTCCAGTGCATAACTTGAAAACTAGTAATTGGAATTCAATACAATTTCATACAAGGGTCAAGCACAATGAGAAGAAGTGCAGTGTACAAAAACCATAACTCAATCTGCAGTATTTGTAGAGTTATTGCTCTTTGTTCCTCTTCCTTGTACGGTGAATAACTTAAAAATTAATGTTCTGAATGCAATGCAACTTCATACAATGGTCAAGAGCAATGAGAGGAAGTGCAGTGCTCAAGAAGTGTAACTCTTTCTGGACTTATTACAGAGTAATTTAAAACTTCATCAATGGTCAACAACATTGAAAGGAAATGCAACGTACAAGAACCACAACTATCTTTAATTGCCCTATTTCCCACAACCATATAACTCTATTTCAATTCTTTTGTAAGGTATTCTGTTACTAGTAACTTTCTCATTTCCGAAGCAGTCTTGCGGGGTTATAGTTCTAGTTATGTTTGACTATGATACAAAATAGAAAGAACATCAAAACACTCGGCAATCCCATCGTACAAATCAGATAGCCTCGTGTTTCGATGCTCTTTCTATTACTTACCTTTGATAATTATTAATCTTCCGTAAAATACATGTTTCTTTCCGATCTTTATTACAGATAAAAACATGGAAGTGTCGGGGAAATTTGCTGTTTCTTCAGAACAAGATTCCAATCTTTACTGCTTTCCTTGCGACAGAGATGGTTTAAAAGAACCAGCTTTTGGTTATTGCCAGGACTGCGATGAACATCTTTGTGAGAGTTGTTATAAACACCACAGGAAACCAAAACCTACTATGAACCACGTTCTGCTTGATAAAGACAGAATGCCTAAGCAATTGAAGACTGGGAATGTAAAAAATGATAAAATAACTGATTTTTGTACAAAACATAGCGATAAACCACTGGAATTCTATTGTAACACACATGATTCTAATGCGTGTTATGTTTGTGTGACTCTAGAGCACAAGCACTGCAAAGTAGACTATATTCCCGATGTTTCAGGAAATTTGTCTGGTGAGCTTGAAAAACTGATTGACAGAATGGAGACACTTATGCAAAAGTGTAAATCTAATGTTAGAATTGCAGAGACTGCTACATCAAATATAGAACAAATGTATACGGCCGTTGTTGAAGATATACAAGTTTTCAGAAATGAAATAAACGAATGTCTGGATAAGATGGAAGCCGAAATTATGAGGGACGCTAAATCTCTCGCACTGACAGCAAAGAGTAAACAAGAAAATGTAAAAACAGGAAGCTTACATATCGCAGAGGAAATGTCAAGTACAATGTCAATGCTCAAGTCTCTGAGCGACGAAAACAAGCGAAACAAGCTGTTTATTGAGATGAAACACGTTGAACCTCAAGTTGTAAGACTATCGGATCAAGAGAAACAATTAGCTGAAGATATCAAAACAGATGCTGAAGTCATATTCCTACAAAATGAGAAGACACTTAATAAACTGAAAAGAAGCAACATTCTTGGAACGATTTCTACATACGGGAGACCTTGTGCAGAAAGTGAAGTATGTGTCCAATATGAAAGAGAAATTCAAGTGCAAAACTCCTCTGATGAGTCAAGAAGCAATATTTCTGGAATGGTACTGATTTCCACAACAAATATGATCGTCGCTGACAACAACAATAACAAAATTAAAATAATAAATATAGACACAGGAACGTTGGTATCAGAGATAATCCTATCTTCATCACCACGAGATGTTATTAAACTTCCACAAAATAAACTTGCTGTTGCATTACGTGATGAAAAGTATGTTGAGATAATTTCTTATACTGATACAAGTTTGTCTTTAGATCGTCATATAGATGTTGGAGAATCATGTTATTGTTTAGCTTATTATCAAGACAAGCTGATAGTAAGCTGTTATTCTAAACACTGGAAGCTGGTTATTCTGGGTTTAGACGGAAAATTGATACAGGTGTTTGATAATCCTGGATTGTTTAAGGGGCCCGAAAAGATTGTTATCAGCAGGGATGAGAAGTTCATGTATGTATCTGATTGTAATGTTCAGCATAGTAGAGTTGTAAAAGTAGACTGGCAAGGTAAAAGCGTACAAACATTCGAAAATAGAGGATATGTAAGACCAAAAGGAATACAAGAGTTGGAAGATGGTACGTTGTTAGTATGCTACAAAAACAGTAACAATATTGTAAGATTGTCGAGCAGCTTCAAGAAATGTGAAATTGTAGGCATTGAGAAAACAAACTTTTATAATCCAGTGGCTGTATATTACAATGATAGAACTCATAAACTGTACATTAGTTGTTCATGTGAAAAAAAATTATATTCTTGTGATATAATCAAGATATTTAGTGTAAAATGGACTTAGAGATATGTTACCACTCTGAGTGTAATCTAGTATTTATAGAAGACAATTAATTTTAGGCAACGATAGTGTATCCCTTTCATTTACTGTTAAGGAGAACTATCTCTCTGAAAGTATGCTGACAGTGACATTTGTGTAATATATTGTATCATATCATTTTGCCAATAAATATTTTAATTAACCACAAATTATCTTTGAATTGATAAAAAGCCCAGCAGTTAAAACATCGAAGAAATCCTGATTACTTTGAGATAAAAAAAACAGTAGAGTTTCTGTTTGCTTGTATTCATGTATATTATTGTATTAGGTGAAACAGCATTCAAATGGAACATCTAGGAAGAGTAAATAACGATAAGTGCAAGTGTGATAGAGAATAATGATTATTTGATCACTTTTTATGTTTGACATGGCATTGTTATATCCAAGAGGACTACTTTGTTATGAACAAACCTGCAAAATACAATTTAAAACCTTTTAAGAAAATGAATGCCCGTACAAGAAGTTGTCTAAAATATACATATAACCAAATACAAATTGTGAAACTTAAGCATGTCTAAAATGTTGGTTCTGCATACAGTCTTATAAGACGTAAAAAAGATGTAAATGTAACACATATGACATGATTCTCATCACCTTATTATAGGGTCTATATGCAAAATTATCCCGCAAACGTTTTGTGGTCAATCTTACCTTGAACATCAACAAATAGAAGTCATATACTGTTGATGACAAACATATTCATCAGATATAAAGAGTTTGAAAAACAAGCGAATTATTTGATTGAAAGAACTATGATCCTCATATTTTGAAATTTTGAGACAAACAAATGAGAGAAAAAATATTTTGTTTTTTCCCAAACATTCGTCTTCGCTTTTCCCTATTTAAATGTTCGGTGGTGTTTGGAATATTCGAATGAAATTCCATGCCCTACTTAAAACGTCATTTAGACAACAAATACCACAAAAACACAAATATCAGTATTTATCCTACACTGTGCATCAGCTTTTTTAAAATCCACTTATCTGTCTGAACTTTTTATAAAAACCCAAGTTTACATCCTGTATTTTACTCCATTTTAACTTCTGCTATATATGGTTAAACACTTATTCAGCAAAACATTATTCATAACTGCTGTAACTTGTAATTTAACTCATACTGCAGCAATCAATTGAACCAATGTCAACTTCAAATTTAAGACTGTTTTAGATATATTTCGTAGATTAAAATACGTGAAGGTTTTAGCTCTATTTCGTACATCAAAACAGTGCTGTAAAATCAAACAAGGAAACAAGCATGGTGTTCTTAGGATATATCAAATTATATCGGTGAATAAACATAGTAACGCCACTATTTAGTGCATAATAGTATATTTGATAATTTACAGAAATTAAAGTACAAATATCTCTCCCTGTAAAACCATTCAAAATATAAAAATTGTTATGATAATGTAATCATGTTTTTGGTAAAGGTAAATCTCCATTATTCATCAATGCATCGTTGCAGTCAAAAGCGAGCACCGCAGTAGAGTCATTAACCTTTGTTAGTAGCCAGATATGAAAGAATCCAAAGTCCCTGACAAGATTAAATCCTACACCGTTGAAGTGCCAGTGGTTTACAGTCCACCATGGATCAAACTTTCTTGCAAATTAAGGTTGAGTTGAGAAAACGATTTGCTTAACTATCATTTACTGCTCTTCCAAGATGATTTTGATAAATATGTATACCATTTGCTGTAAACAAACAAAGTTCATACAACAATATATGGCTAGTAAATCAACATGATAACTGTATGTATAACACATGTGTTCTAGAGAAAACATTACGATATTTTTTTAATAAGATGTGACGATTACCAAAGTGACAATTTATTACAAACCAAAAACTAATGATACCAAAACGAAAAAAAATCCCTTTGTTATCACATATAATATGAATAATAATAGAGGGGGAAATTAGTTTAAACCAATAAGATACAATGTAGATTTGATACACCATATATAAATAAATGTAAAAACTATCTCACAAAACCATATATTTATAAATATCATATAATATAATTAATAAACCGCCGTATTACAATGTTCTCCTAACGAATATTTATATAATCGCATTTCAAATTATATTATAAATGTAATGTGAAAAATTTTGAAACTGTATTATACCACATGTTTAGTTTTTTTTACTGATCTTCTTTATATTTATTTGTATGACTATTCTTTATTGTATGATTGTATGTATGTCTTTCCAATAAATGGGGTTGCAAACCTTGCAAACACTAACTTTTGCAAAATACAGTGCGATGTCACAGATATATAAAATCTTATATTAAGCTCCATGGTGGTGTAAAACCATCCAAAAGGTACCATAAACAGCACTAGAAAGTCAAGGAAATAACACCATTTTCAACCTCGTATTTCAAAATTTTCTCAGTCTATGGGAGAAGACACCCCACCCAGGCCCACCCCAATTACATATATCTTTCTTTATTCCATATCATCTAAATGTTTACAAAAAAACATAGTATGCGCATATATATATAAGCGAAGTACGAAGCCACTCATGATGAGCTATAAAACACATCAGTTATAACTGCTGGCCCACTCTTCAAACATGCACAATTTTCACCTATTGCATTATTTTTATCAAAATCTTCCACCAATATGTCAGCCCCCTCCCCCCCCAGGAAACCACTTTTTGTTGTACACCCTAGGGTTCCACATTTGTGGACTAGAAGATGGAAAAAAAACATACAGAAACATAGTGTGCTTAGAATGTTTCCCTGAATATAAATTAAAATAATTCCAATAGTCATTGATTCTCGCTAGGACAGAAGATAACCCGTTATCTTCTGTCTCAGAATCTTGATAGAAATGCGTGTTTAAAAAGTTTACAACTGCATTATAAATAGTGGGGTCAAAATTAAATGTTTAACACCAATCATCTCTTCTACTACAGTTAAGGAATACATTAGTAGATATATATATATAACAATGCTCGACAAATACTAAATATAAACAAGAACGTGTTTGTTAAACACGCAAGTAAGACATCTAGACCCCTTGACTTCTCGACCCCTTAGGATATTAAGATGACATCTAGACCCCTTGACTCTTAGACCCCTTGTAAGATGACTTTTCGACCCCTACTGAGTAAGACATTTCGACTCCTGTTTTAAATGTTGGACTTTAAAAGAACCGTTTATATATTTTGAAAATATTGTAAGACTTATATATAATCTTTAAGATTTTTGTTTAAATTTATTTGTTTTTCTGACATATCAGTTGCAAAATTTACATTTTTTTTTTAAATCTAATTTTGGTGATTATAATAAACTAATCACAGTTTTCATTTGTTTAATTACGGACTAAAATCGGATTAAAGTCCCGTGGTTTAATGCAATGGTGCTAATTTATAATTTTGTTATTAGTGCATTAAGTAAGAAATATTTATTAAATATATAACATCACGCGTTACAAATGAGTATTGATGTTATAGAAAGCTTTTGCTAATTATTTACACACATTTCTTAATAATATCATTTACTCAAACTTGTGAAGATATACATAAAAACGCGTATTTACTACAACATTTCAGTTTTATTAATATTAAGCGTGTTTCCTATTAATATTGTCTGATAAATAAGTGGAGGAATATTATTACAGACTTTTATTTTTGAGAGTATATTTGTCATAATCATATTAATTTATTAAATGATAATTTATTAAATGATATTGTCCGTTTTGTGTATTGCGTGCAAAGAGACTGTTCGTCCTTTACAACATGTCGTTACAGAAGGTGCAACACAGAACCTGCAATACTGGTGAGTAATGTTTCATTTTTCCATTTACATATAATTCATACGCAAGTCGTATTAATAATAACTAAAACTTTGTAAACTTCAGTTTATTGTTTTGTAAGACGTAATAATATTACATTGGCAATGAACGTTTATACTAAATGAAATATAGAATTGTGTGTAATAGTTTACGGAAATGTAATTATTGACTGCGTAATAATTTACGGAAGCTGACCGCCATATTTATCAAAATAAAAAAAACTACAGTAATTTTAGATAAATGATATAGTTGAAGATATATTTATTGACTTGGTCTGTCAGATATTTACAAAAATATATATGACTCATTACTTAAACAATTAAAATTCGTAACGGTGAAAATTAGAATGAGCGTGCATCAAACTGTATCAAAAAAAAAAATAATAATAATAAGGATTTATTTTTGATACACATTTAATCACTTTCATACATATTTTGACCACAAAAAATGAAAATGACTTTAATAAAAAATCATCATGTATCTCCCGTGTGCTGGTTTAATGTCATACATGTATGTGTTTAATCAGTGACACGTGATAGGATAAACACCGGCGCGTGCCGTTAAATAATCAAATTATCGGTCATACATGTATGTGTTTATTCAGTGACACG
Source organism: Ruditapes philippinarum (assembly GCF_026571515.1). Classification (NCBI taxonomy): domain Eukaryota; kingdom Metazoa; phylum Mollusca; class Bivalvia; order Venerida; family Veneridae; genus Ruditapes; species Ruditapes philippinarum. The sequence continues at coordinate 13,872 of NW_026856906.1, read as the reverse complement.
TAATTGGATTAACACTGGCGCGTGCCAATACTAATCCGATTATCGCTCATTAGAACGGTATATACATGTATTATCAATAAAACATTACTTTATTTTTTTAGATTTTGTTATAAGATGAAAAATTTGTATTTTGCAGGTATCAGTAGGATCGATTATTACAAGGCACGTAAACGTTTAAGCGTCGTACAGTTCACTTGTAGTATTTGCAGTGACGCTCCTTCAGATCAAGCAACATCTGATCATGACAACTCCGTTGATCATTCAGACAAGGAAATGTATAATTGGAAAAATATTATCAATAAGACATACAAAAATACAGCTTCAAAAAGTATATATATTGTAAATATTGTACTTATTACATACTTGCATATAAAGAGAGTGATAGTGTCTGCGTATTCTATGTATTGTTATTTCAATGAAATGTGTGAACATGCATATTTATTTGTGTTACTGTTTTTGTAAATAATATACATAAATGATTAATAAACGGCTGAAAATGTTCTAAACTAGTCAATACTTTGTTGTTTTTTTATTTAAAAAAAGCACGATCTTTCCTTAAAGAACAATACATTAATAAAGGGTCGAAATGTCCGGTATATTTAAGGGGTCTAAGTGTCTTAGGGGTCTAAGTGTCAGGGGTCGAGATGTCTAAGGGGTCGAGGTGTCAAGGGGTCGAGGTGTCAAGGGGTCTAGATGTCATAGACTCTTAAACACAAATGCCCCCGGCTCAGGTTCTTTAAAAATATTATACCATTCGGAAAATAATAAAAAAATGTAAACACATATAACTTTACGGAGTCATAGCGTTTTGTAATTGTGGAAACTATAAGTTGGGAAATCATTGCTATAAAGTTTTCTGGTCCCAATCAATGAAGAAGACAATAAAAATGTTATCGTTGATTTGTGAGACACGATAACAGAGAATATACTCTACATATATGCGAATGTTGAGCCAGTTTCAATGTGTAGTACAGTTTTTGACTGTATATAAAGCTGTTCTGAAACCATCATTTTTGTGATGGTGGATTAGCAATGGCTATGCTTTCATGACTGTTCTGCTAGGCGCTGTGCCGTAATTGGACTGGCATATCGATTTGGTGGTATGTGTGTATTTATTCATATATATAATTTATCTGCGCACTTGTATCATCTTCATCAAAAGTCATAGCAATGACTTTATATACATATATATAAACAGGACCGTTATGATAATTTTACAAGAGGAGCTCATTCTGGACCCTTCAGCCCCAAGATAGAGGCATTGTAAGGCACGCCTGCAGTCTGTGTACGTGTCAGCCCCGATGCTGGTGTCACATGCCCTATGTCACGGGCTGAGGGCTGACCAACACGTGCCGGGCCGTATTTTTTCCGGAATTTGCGACAACCCGTATATTCAAATTAATTTTGTATCACTTTCCCGAGCTTTTTTACACTTCATTTACATAAACTGAATTTATTATTGAATGATCAGACTATTGACAGTGTACTATTGTATTATTTAAAGTTTACAAGGCCGGAAACTATCCAGCGTAAGGCGGAGAATATCCTGTGTTCCGGATTCCGTGTACTGGAACTTTTTATTTTACCCTTTGAACTGTATAAGGAAGTAAGAAAGGTAAGAATATACATTATGTTTTGTTGTAAAATATTTTAAAAGTAAGTATCCATGTAGGAAAATGAATATTCGCATGTGTACAAATACACGTATTCCACTGCAAACGCCGCAAGTCTGTGATATATCGATAAATTGATAACCAAAATGTAGGCCAACCACTAGGCCATCCTTTAAAAAATGTTCGTTTGCAGTAACGCGACCGACTCACAAAATTTGCCCCTACTCAAAATTTTTTTTCATGGTCTGGATAAAAAAAAATTTTTTTGAATCAGAAAATTATGCCTTGTGCTTTGTTTTTGTTCTTTTAAAGGTTGATGGAAGAAATAAAATGTAGGTCTTATTAAATTAGAATTCAGTTATCAATTTATTAATTGTTACCAGATTATCAAAGCATATATTGTCCAGCATTTTGAAATTCCATGTTTATTTGGGAGTACAGATCAATAATAAAAAAAAAAATCGACCTACCTACCCACCTTGAAAATTCTGGGTCGGGTTACTGCAAACAAACATTTTTTTAAGGATGGCCCTAGTAACAATTCATTTTCTGAAAATTAGAATTGGGCTTTACTGGTTTTGAAGAGATACGTGATAATCTTTCTAAAGTTATAAAACTGCGGGCCTACTTAATGTATATGACAGGCACTTTAGTATAAATGTCTCGTTCAAGAATTATCAAAGTGAGAAAATGGTCCGTTTTGTTCAAATTGTATTTATATTAAAAGCAACATACATGTATATCGATAAAAATGAAAACTGTGAATGGATTAATTTACGTGGATAATTTAATTTACATTCTATTGAAAGTTTTATTAAAAAGGTAAAACTATTGAAAAGGATTTTCAAACAACTTTAATTAACAGCCAGATTGTTGACATACATGCATTCTTTATTTAATAAATGGATTACTTAATCTGTCTAAGATAATCAAACGTGTTAATGAAATTTGTATTACCTGACTAAATTGTGCAGATGAAAACAAAGTATTTCAATGAGTAGAATTGACAATCATGTGTTTGATTTTAACCAGATCTCATTGAAAAGATGGTGAAGTTCAAGCAAGAATTGTATCATAGTTTGGGGACCTTTCTGTTGAAAATGTGTCAGAGTTAAATCGTATACATATACATGCACAGTGCTTAACTGGAGTGCAGGTATTAGATACCCGCACTCCGGACCACGCCCATTGATTGGCTCATTTTTGCTGGGGTTTACTAATTGTGACGGCAAAGAAACAGACAGAAATATCATATTCAGATGCTCATTCATTGGTTACTTTTTCATGGGGTTTCATATTGTGACAACAGGGAACGTGTTTTTCTGTTTGACTATGATACAAAATGGAAAGAACATCAAAACACTCGGCAATTTGATAAATACTCGGGGGGCTACGCCCCCCACTTCCCCTCGTACAAATCAGATAGCCTCGTGTTTCGATGCTCTTTTTGTGCCGCCTTGAAAAAGGCGACATATAGGGGTTACTTTTGCCGGCGTCGTTGTCGGCGCCCCCTAAAGCTTGTCCGGAGCATAAGTCAGTCATTATCAGTTGGATTGACTTCAAACTTGGTATGCATGCTTCTTATAATGACCCGAAGTGCAGTGCACAAGAACGGGTACTCTGCACTTCTTATTTTTAGCTCACCTGAGCACGAAGTGCTCAAAGGTGAGCTTTTGTCATCACTCTGCGTGCGTCGTGCGTCCTTCAAAAAATGGCGTCAAACTTTTCAAACAACATCTCCTCCTAAACTACATGGCCAATTGCAACCAAACTTTACAGAAATGATCCTTAGGTGGACCCCTTTCAAAGTTGTTCAAAAATTTAAATTCCATTAAAAACTCTGGTTGCCATGGCAACCAATAAGAAAAACTTAAAAAATCTTCTTCTAAAAAACCATAAGAGCTAGAGCTTAGATATTTGGCATGAAACATCTTCTAATGAGTGCCTACCAAGTTTGTTCAAATCAAAGCCCTAGGGTCAAAATTGGCCCCGCCCCAGGGGGTCATTGATTTTCCCTATATGCATATAGTAAAAACTTAAAAAATCTTCTTTTAAAGAACTCAAAGAGCTAGAGCTAAGATATTTAGCATGAAACATATTCTAATGGGTGTCTACCAAGTTTGTTCAAATAAAAGCCCTGGGGTCAAAATTGGCTCCGCCCCGGGGGTCATTGATTTTCCTTATATGTGTATAGCAAAAACTTAAAAAACTTCTTTAAAAAAACCCAAATAGCTGGAGTTTAGCTATTAAGCATGAAACATCTTCTAGTGAGTGTCTACAAAGTTTGTTCAAATCAAAGCCCTAGGGTCAAAATTGGCCCCGCCCCGGGGGTCATTGATTTTCCTTATATGACTGTGTATAGCAAAAACTTAAAAATCTTCTTTGAAAAAACCCAGATAGCTAGTGTTTAGATATAAAGCATGAAACATCTTCTAGTGAGTGTCTACCAAGTTTGTTCAAATCAAAGACCTAGGGTCAAAATTGGCCCAGCCCCAGGGTGTCTTTGATTTTCCCTATATGCATATAGTTAAAACTTAAAAAATCTTCTTTTAAAGAACCCAAAGAGCTAGAGCTAAGATATTTAGCATGAAACATCTTCTAATGAGTGTCTACAAAGTTTGTTCAAATAAAAGCCCTAGGGTCAAAATTGGCCCCGCCCCCAGGGGTCATTGATTTTCCCTATGTGCATATAGTAGAAACTTAAAAAATCTTCTTTTAAAGAACTCAAAGAGCTAGAGCTAAGATATTTAGCATGAAACATGTTCTCATGGGTGTCTACCAAGTTTGTTCAAATAAAAGCCCTGGGTCAAAATTGGCCCGCGCCCGGGGGTCATTCATTAGCTTGACTTTTTTTTTTTAGATATATACATATTATATATATACATATATATTTATATATATATATATATATATATATATATATATCTATATATATATATATATATATATATATATATATATATATATATATATATATATATATATATATATATATATATATACATGCATACATATACAACCAAGTTTGTTCAAATAAAAGCCCTGGGGTTTAAACTGGCCCCGCTCCAGGGTCTTATATACAGGTGAGCGACTTTGGGCCATCATGGCCCTCTTGTTTGAGTTATTGCCCTTTGTTAATTTTTGTACTCTATTTTTGTCTGGGCCATTTCTCCTAAAGTATAAAATTTATGGACATGAAACTTCATAGGAAAATAGATCTCATTAAGAAGTGCAGTGCACAAGAACGGGTACTCTGCATTTCTTATTTTTTGAGTTATTGCCATTTGTTAATTTTCATACTTTATTTTTGTCCAGGCCATTTCTCCTAAAGGATAAAAGCTATGGACTTGAAACTTCATAGGATGATAGATCTCATTAAGAAGAAGTGCAGTGCATAAGAACGGGTACTCTGCATTTCTTATTTTTTTGAGTTATTGCCCTTTGTTAATTTTCATACTTTATTTTTGTCCAGGCCATTTCTCATAAATATAAGAAGTGCAGTGCACAGAGACTGCTTCTCTGCATTTCTTATTTTTTGAGTTATTGCCCTTTGTTGATTTTCAAATTTCATTTTTGTCGTGGCCATTTCTCCTAAACTATATTGTTCATAAGGCGACACATCCGACTCGCGGAGTTCTAGTTATTACTTATAGTTAATTTTTTACTAATTGTGTTTGGGGACCTTTCTGTTGAAAATGTGTCAGAGTTAAATCGTATACATATACATGCACAGTGCGTTAACTGGAGTGCAGGTATTAGTTACCCGCACTCCAGAGCATGCCCATTGATTGGCTTATTTTTGCTGGGGTTTACTTATTGTGGCGGCAAAGAAAGGGAAAGCGATAAAAGTATCATATTCAGATGCTCGTTCATTGGTTACTTTTTTCTGGGGTTTTATATTGTGACAACAGGGAACGTGTTTTTATACCACCGAAACGAAGTTTGGGGGGATATAAAGCAGTCACTCGGTGGTCGGTTGGTTGGTCGGTCGGTCGGTCCAGCGGTCCGTTGCATTTTCCTTGTTCGGAGCATAACTTAAAGACTAATGGTTGGAATTCAATACAACTTCATACAATGGTCAAACACATTGAGAGGAAGTGCCGTGCACAAGAACCATAACTCCATCTTCACTAATTACAGAGTTATTGCTCTTTGTTACTTTTCCTTGTCCAGAGCATTTTGACTTGAAAATTACTGGTTGGAATTCAATACAACTTTATACAATGGTCAAGCACAAAAAGGGGAAGTGCAGTGCACAAGAACCATCACACCATTTTGACAAATTACAGAGTTATTGCCCTTAGATACTTTTCCTTGTCCGGAGCATTACTTGAAAAGTACTGGTTGGAATTCAAAACAACTTCATACAATGGTCAAGCACAAAAAGCAATTGCAGTGCACAAGAACCATAACTCTGTCCAGAGTAATTATAGAGTTATTGCCCTTTGTTACTTTTCCATTGTTTTTTTCTTGTCCAGAGCATAACTTGAAAACTATTAGTTGGAATTCAATACAACTTCATACAATCGTCAAGCATATTAAGAGAAAGCGCAGTGCACAAGAACCATCACACTATTTTGACAAATTACAGAGTTATTGCCCTTCGATACTTTTCCTTGTCCGGAGCATAACTTGAAAAGTACTGGTTGGAATTCAATACAATTTCATACAATCGTCAAGTATATTGAGAGAAAGTGCAGTGCACAGAAACCATAACTCTTTATTGACTCATTTAAGAGTTTGCCCTTTGTTACTTTTTATTGTCAAGTGCATAACTTGAAAGTTAATGGTTGGAAAGAAACTTCATACTATGGGCAAGGGCAGTGAGATGAAGTGCAGTGCACAAGAACCATAACTTTATTTGGACTAATTACAGTTAGTGCCCTTTGTTACTTTTTTGTCCAGTGCATAACTTGAAAACTAGTAATTGGAATTCAATACAATTTCATACAATGGTCAAGCACAATGATAGGAAGTGCAGCGTACAAAAACCATAACTCAATCTGCAGTATTTGTAGAGTTATTGCTCTTTGTTCCTCTTCCTTGTATGGTGAATAACTTAAAAATTAATGTTTAGAATTCAATGCAACTTCATACAATGGTCAAGCGCAATGAGAGGAAGTGCAGTGCTTAAGAAGTGTAACTCTTTCTGGACTTATTACAGAGTAATTTAATAAAACTTCATCAATGGTCAACCACATTGAAAGGAAATGCAACATACAAGAACCACAACTATCTTTAATTGCCCAATTGCCCACAACCATAACTCTATTTCAATTCTTTTGCAAGGTATTCTGTTACTAGTAACTTTCTCATTTCCGAAGCAGTCTTGCGGGGTTATTAACCACATTTAGTGATAGTTCTAGTTATGTTTGACTATGATACAAAATAGAAAGAACATCAAAACACTCGGCAATCCCATCGTACAAATCAGATAGCCTCGTGTTTCGATGCTCTTTCTATTACTTACCTTTGATAATTATTAATCTTCCGTAAAATACATGTTTCTTTCCGATCTTTATTACAGATAAAAACATGGAAGTGTCGGGGAAATTTGCTGTTTCTTCAGAACAAGATTCCAATCTTTACTGCTTTCCTTGCGACAGAGAAGGTTTAAAAGAACCAGCTTTTGGTTATTGTCAGGACTGCGAGGAACATCTTTGTGAGAGTTGTTATAAACACCACAGGAAACCAAAACCTACCATGAACCACGTCCTGCTTGATAAAGACAGAATGCCACAGCAATCGAAGTCCGGGAATACAAACAATGATCAAATAACTGATTTTTGTACAAAGCATAGCGATAAACCACTGGAATTCTATTGTAACACACATGAGTCTAATATGTGTTACGTTTGTGTGACTCTAGAACACAAGCACTGCAAAGTAGACTATATTCCCGATGTTTCAGGAAATGTGTCTGGTGAGCTTGAAAAACTGATTGACAGAATGGAGACACTTATGCAAAAGTGTAAATCTAATGTTAGAATTGCCGAGACTGCTACAGCAAACATAGAACACATGTATACGGCCGTTGTTGAAGATATACAAGTTTTCAGAAATGAAATAAACGAATGTCTGGATAAGATGGAAGCCGAAATTATGAGGGACGCTAAATCTCTCGCACTGACAGCAAAGAGTAAACAAGAAAATGTAATGACAGGAAGCTTACATATCGCAGAGGAAATGTCAAGTACAATGTCAATGCTCAAGTCTCTGAGTGACGAAAACAAGCGGAATAAGCTGTTTATTGAGATGAAACACGCTGAACCTCAAGTTGCAAAACTATCGGATAAAGAGAAACAATTAGCTGAAGATATCAAAACAGATGCTGAAATCATATTCATACAAAATGAGAAGACACTTAATAAACTGAAAAGTAGCAACATTCTTGGAACGATTTCGGCATACAGGAGACCTTGTGCAGAAAGTGCAGTATGTGTCCAATATGAAAGAGAAATTCAAGTGCAACCCCCCTCTGATAAGTCAAGAAGCAATATCTTAGGAATGGTACTGATTTCCACAACAAATATGATCGTCGCTGACTACAACAATAAGAAAATTAAAATAATTAATATAGACACAGGAACGCTGGTATCAGAGATAATCCTATCTTCATCACCACGCGATGTTATAAAACTTCCACAAAATAAACTTGCTGTTGCATTACCTGCTGAAAAGTGTATCCAGATAGTGTCTTACACTGATACAAGTTTGTCTTTAGATCGTCGTATAGATGTCGGAGAATCGTGTTATTGTGTAGCTTATTGTCAGGACAAGCTAGTAGTAGGCTGTAATTTTAATCCAGGAAAGCTGGTTATTCTGGATTTAGACGGAAATATCATACAGGTGTTTGATACTCCTGGCTTGTTTAAGGGGCCCGACAAGATTGTTATCAGCAGTGATGAGAAGTTCATGTATGTATCTAATTATGATGGTCAGCAAAGTGAAGTTGTAAAAGTAGACTGGCAAGGTAATGTTTTACAAAGATTCGCGGATCAAGGATATATATATCCTAAAGGAATACAAGAGTTGGAAGATGGTACGTTGTTAGTATGCTACACAGACAGTAGCAATATTGTAAGATTGTCGAGCAGCTTCAAGAAATGTGAAATTGTAGGATTAGAGAAAACAGACTTTTATAATCCAGTGGCTGTATATTACAATGATAGAAATCATAAACTGTACATTAGTTGTTCGTCTGAAAGTGGAAAAAGTTCTCCTCGTGATATAATCAAAATATTTAGTGTAAAATGGACTTAGAGATATGTTACCGTTCAATTCATTACTTTGAGTGTAATCTAGTATTTATAGAAGACAATTAATTTTAAGAAACGATAGTGTATCCATTTCATTTACTGTTAAGGAGAAATATCTTTCTGAAGTTATTCTGACAGTGACATTTGTGTAATATATTGTATCATATCATTTTGCCAATAAATATTTAGATTTTCCACAAATTTTCTTTAATTGATAAAAAGCCCAGCAGTTAAAACATCGAAGACATCCTGGTTACTTTTGAGATAAAAAAATCAGTAGAGTTTCTATTTGCTGGTATTCATGTATATTATTGTATTAGGTGAAACATCATTCAAATGGAACATCTAGGAACAGCAAATAACGATAAGTGCAAATGTGATAGAGAATAATGATTATTTGATCACTTTTTATGTTCGACATGGCATTGTTATATCCAACAGGACTGCTTTGTTATGAACAAACCTGCAAAATACAATTTAAAACCTTTTAAGAAAATGAATGCCCATACAAGAAGTTTGTCTAAAATATACATCATGTACATATAACCAAATACAAATTGTGAAACTTAAGCGTGTTTGAAATGTTGGTTCTGCACACAGTCCCGTACAAGAAATTGTCTAAAATATACATATAACCAAATACAAATTGTGAAACTATAGCGTGTCTATAAAATGTTGGTTCTGCACACAGTCCTACAAGATGTAAAAAGATGTAAATGTAACACATATGACACGATTTTCATCACCTTATTATAGGGTCTATATGCAAAATTATCCCGCAAACGTTTTGTGGTCACTCTTACCTTGAACATCAACAAATAGAAGTCATGTACTATTGATGACAAATATATTCATCAGATATAAGGGTTTGAAAAACAAGTGAGTTATTTGATTGAAAGAACTATGATCCTCATATGACAAACAAATGAGAGAAAAAATCTTTAGTTTTTTTTCCCAAACATTCGTCTTCGCTTTTCCCTATTTGAATGTTCAGTGGTGTTTGGAATATTTCGAATGAAATTCCATGCCCTACTTAAAACGTCATTTAGACAACAAATACCACAAAAAAACACAAATATCACTATTTATCATACACTGTGCATCAGCTTATTTTTTTATATAAGAAGGTTTTAGCTCTATTTCGTACATCAAATATTGCTGTAAAATCAAACAAGGAAACATGCATGGTGTTCTTAGGATATATCAAATTTAAAATATCGGCGAATAAACAAAGTAACGCCACTATTTAGTACATAATAGTATATTTGATAATTTACAGAAATTAAAGTACAAATATCTCTCCCTGTAAAACCATTCAAAATATAAAGATTGTTATGATAATGTAATCATGTTTTTGTTTAAGGTAAATCTCTAGTGTTCATCAATGCATTGTTGCAGTCAAAAGCGAGCACCGCAGTAGAGTCATTAACCTTCCGTTAAGTAGCCAGATATGAAAGAAACCAAAGTCCCTGACAAGATTAAATCCTACAGAGTTGAAGTGCCAGTGGTTTACAATCCACCATGGATTAAACTTTCTTATAAATTAAGGTTGAGTTGAGAAAACGATTTGTTTAACTATAATTCTCCCAAGATGATTTTGATAAATTTATATGTATACCATATGCTGTAAACAAACAAAGTTCAAACAACAATACATGGCTAGTAAATCAACATGATAACTGTATGTATAACAAATGTGTTCTAGAGAAAACATGTGACGATTACCAAAGTGACAATTTATTACAAACCAAAAAGTAATGATACGAAAACGAAAAAAATTCCTTTGTTATCACATATAATATGAATAATAATAGATGGGGAAATTAGTTTAAACCTACAGTTTAAACCAATAAGATACAATGTATATTTGATAAACCATATATAAATAAATGTAAAAACTATCTCACAAAACTATATATTTATGAATATCATATAATATAATTAATAAACCGCCGTATTACAATGTTCTCCTAACGAATATTTATATAATCGCATTTCAAATTATATTATAAATGTAATGTGAAAATTTGAACTGTCTTATCCCAAATGTTTAGTTTTTTTCTGATCTTTTTTTAATTTTTTTGTTAATTGTTTTTGTATGTTGTATATTTTCCCCAATAAAGGGGGTTCCCGCTTTTGGGGACCCAAAGCTGAAAAAAATTAAAAATTTAAAAAAATACAGAAACATAGTGTGCTTAGAATGTTTCCCTGAATATTAATTAAAATAATTCCAATAGTCATTGATTCTCGCTGGACAGAAGATAACCCGTTATCTTCTGTCTCAGAATCTTTGATAGAAATGCATGTTTAAAAAGTTTACAACTGCATTATAAATAGTGGGGTCATAATTAAATGTTTAACACCAGTCATCTCTTCTACTACAGTTAAGGAATACATTAGTAGAAATATATGTAAACCCATTTCTATGTAAATGCTTGACAAATACTAAATATAAACAAAAACGTGTTTGTTAAACACAAATGCCCCAGGCTCAGGTTCTTTAAAAATATTTAACCATTCGGAAAATAAAAAAATAATGTAAACACATATAACTTTACAGAGTATAGCGTTTTGTAATTGTGAAAACTATAAGTTGGGAAATCATTGCTATGACTTTTGATGAAGTTGATACAAGTGTGCAGATAAATTATTATTGAAATGAGAGAATTAATACACACATACCACCAAATCGATATGCCAGTCCAATTACGGCACAGCGCCTAGCAGAACAGTCCTACGGATCTTACGGGCTCCAGTTGACTTTCGGACATCGATATATAGTTCTCTGGTCCCAATCAATGAAGAAGACAATAAAAATGTCATCGTTGATTTGTGAGACACGATAACAGAGAATATACTCTACATATATGCGAATGTTGAGCCAGTTTCAATGTGTAGTACAGTTTTTGACTGTATATAAAGCTGTTCTGAAACCATCATTTTTGTGATGGTGGATTAGCAATGGCTATGCTTTCATGACTGTTCTGCTAGGCGCTGTGCCGTAATTGGACTGGCATATCGATTTGGTGGTATGTGTGTATTTATTCATATATATAATTTATCTGCGCACTTGTATCATCTTCATCAAAAATCATAGCAATGACTTTATATACATATATATAAACAGGACCGTTATGATAATTTTACAAGAGGAGCTCATTCTGGACCCTTCAGCCCCAAGATAGAGGCATTGTAAGGCACGCCTGCAGTCTGTGTACGTGTCAGCCCCGATGCTGGTAGCACATGCCATATGTCACGGGCTGAGGGCTGACCAACACGTGCCGGGCCGTATTTTTTCCGGAATTTGCGACAACCCGTATATTCAAATTAATTTTGTATCACTTTCCCGAGCTTTTTTACACTTCATTTACATAAACTGAATTTATTATTGAATGATCAGACTATTGACAGTGTACTAGTGTACTATTTAAATTTAATTTAAGGTGTACAAGGCCGGAAACTATCCAGCGTAAGGCGGAGAATATCCTGTGTTCCGGATTCCGTGTACTGGAACTTTTTATTTTACCCTACAAAGTTCATGTTTGAACTGGATAAGTAAGAAAGAAAGGTAAGAATATACATTATGTTTTGTTGTAAAATATTTTAAAAGTAAGTATCCATGTAGGAAAATGAATATTCGCATGTGTACAAATAAACTTATTCCACTGCAAACGCCGTAAGTCTATGATATATCGATAAATTGATAACCAAAATGTAGGCCAACCACTAGTTTCATTTTCTGAAATTTACTGGTTTTGAAGAGAAACGAAGTAATAAAACTGTGGGCCTACTAAATGTATATGACAGCCACTTTAGTATAAATTTCTCGTTCAAGAATTAAGAATTATCAAAGTGAGAAAATGGTCCGTTTTGTTCAAATTGTATTATATATATTTAAAGCAATATGCTGTACATGTATATCGATAAAAATGAAAACTGTGAATGGATTAATTTACGTGGATTATTAAATTTACATTCTATTGAAAGTTTTATTAAAAAGGTAAAACTATTGAAAAGGATTTTCAAACAACTTTAATTAACAGCCAGATTGTCAAGACATACATGCATTCTTTATTTAATTAATGGATTACTTAATCTAGCTAAAGATACTTCAGCGAACAGGTTTTATAGTATTGCTATTTACTGTCGCAACGTCAAAATAAAAGCGACATATAAAGTTATAGAAGCCAGAACTAACTTAATCTGTCTTAAGGTGCATCAAATGTCAGCCATATTGTTTTGTTGAAAATTTTAGGTCAAAAATTCAAACTTTAAACTGAAGTATTCTGAGGTACATTTGAAAAGGAAAGTGTTGAGGCATTAATCCGGAAAAGAGTCAACTCGGCCCTATACCAACTCGAATTGAATTGAAATTTAAAATACTTTTTTATAGTAACAATGTACATCAGTTTGCAAAATTGCATAACTCTGCCTGCAATATTTGCAGAATTATTTGCCCCTTTGAAACTTAGAAATTTTGGTTAAAGGTCTTCAAATATATTTACTTGAATATTTACACATGCACTTAAGGTCATAATTGGAGGGTCATAATTGTATGTCACTGACCAAGTTCCATAACTCTATCTTGCATTAAGGCTGATTCATATCCCCTTTTCTACTTAGCCTCTTGGTTAATGTTAACATGCAAGTTTTACATATCTCAATAACTATTAAAGATATTTATTTAAAACTTCACATATGCATTAAGGGTCATAATTGTAGGTCACTGACAAAGATCCATAATTCTATCTTGCATTTAGGCTGATTTTTCTCCCCTTTTTCAACTTAGAAATTCATGGTATAAAAGTTTTGCTTGTAAGCTGTTATCTCAATAACTACTGAAGGGTTTGTGCCTTTTTTGGGACAATTTAATGCATTCATAATAATAAAGCAGTTATTTACTTGATAAAACATCTTACTAACAAGCCTTTGTACCTTTTCTGTCAAATTTATGTATTCATAGGTAATTAGTATTATTGTACTCAATAAAACACCCTCGT
>NW_026856905.1:0-41435 GCF_026571515.1 Ruditapes philippinarum | reverse complement strand
TTTTTTTTTTTTTTTTTGCACTAAGAGACAAACTAAAAAGGGGCCAATCAAAATAATATTAGCAAACTTAATAAAAGACTACCCAACAATGCTACAGACAAAGTTTGGTGATCATCCATTTATTAGTCACGTAGAAAAAGACGATTAAAGCTTTTTCTATTTTTAGCTTTAGCGGCCCCATAAAGGGACTAATCAAATTCATATGAGCAAACTTTATAAAAGACTACCCAAGAATGCTACAGACAAAGTTTGGTGATCATCCATCTATTAGTTATGTAGAAGAAGATGTCTAAAGGTTTTTCTATTTTTAGCCATAGAGACCCATAAAAGGGGCTAATCAAATTAATATGAGCAAACTTGATAAAAGACTTACAAAGAATGCTATTGACAAAGTTTGGTGGTCATCCATCAATTAGTTCTGTAGAAGAAGATGTTTAAAGGTTTTTTCTATTTTTAGATCAGCTTACCCCTAAAAGGGGCAATTGGAATGACATGAGCAAATTCAAGTGTGACTGTCACAAGGATGCTACAGACCAAAATTGAAGTAAAATCTGCTTAGTAGTTTCAGAGAAGAAGACGATTGTTGACGCATGACGACGGACGACGGACACCGGAGCATCCCCCTTTGATATTAATAGCTCACCCTGAGCCTTCGGCTCTGGTGAGCTAAAAATAAAGATTGTGCAGCCTGATCGGGACTCGAACCTAGGACCCTCGGAATACCGTACCACAGCTCTTGCCGACTGAGCTATCCAAGGGCTTACACATCTTCTCCTCTAAACCTTGACACAATACATATAATTTATTGCATCAAGGACTTGCCTTTCTTTGAAACCAAGTCAATTACCAAATAAAAAGTAAAGGGAAAGGTCTTGTTTTTAAAAGTATCACTACTGAAATGGCCAGTCATTTCTGACTTATGAGACACCTTTTGCTTGCATACCAATTGAACCTGGACCCAACTCTTCTTCAATCACGCTCCCTTTGGGGCTCGTATCTTCAACCTCACGATCTGAAGGCAGACACCTTAACCACTAGGCAAACGGTACCAAAAACATGTACACACTGAAATATGTACTATACCCCTTGTTGAAATTGTTCAAACCCCTCTGGTGAAAATCATACTGTAAACATTAAATTTCTATAATTCAATAGTTGTTTTCTATATATAGAGGAACATATGGTGTTTTCATTGTCACTCAACCAAGATCTCTCATACAAGTTAATCAATTTGTATAATTATATGCAATAAGATTAAAAATGTTTAATGTATAATTATAAAAATTTAATAATATATAATATTTAAAATTATCACAAGATTCTTAAGTCCTACCAATTGGTAATTTTGTAACAGAGTGAGAAAAACGTGCAGCCTGACAATAGTCTTATTTGATCAAAATTAGATTATGGTTAGGACTCAAACCCGGGGCACTCAAAATACCTTACTACAGCTCTACGGACTGAGTTATTAAGCTGCTTACACATCATCTCCTCTAAATAGTGAACATATCAATTCTTAACCATTATAATTATTTCTCCGCTATATTGGATTTTGTCCTCAAATTACGAAGGGTAATACAGAGCTATGTGCATTGAACTCTTAGCTATATGCAGTTAAGGCACCAAGTTGGGCGCAAATTGTAACAGGGTGAGAAAAAATGTGAAACTAGATCAGGATTCGAACCCGGGATCCTCAAAATACCATTCCATAACTCGACCGACTGAGCCATCTGGCCACTTACACATTTTCTCCCCTAAACAGAGAACAGTTATGAACCAAGACATAATTATACCAATTAGATACAAAAACTATGTATTTAATACGTTCAAAAAAGTTTTGTTATCAATGAATAAATGCAAATTTAGTAAATGAAAATCTTATCCAAGGAAGGTGATCTGTTGTTGAGTTGTAACATCTTGATCTTGTGAACCATGACTGCATCAAAGGACAACATGTAATACACTTTGTCAAAATCTAGGTCAGCTGATATCAAAGTTCACTTTTAATTTTGACACTAGAGGCAAAATTTGAACAACTTTGGTAGAGTACCTATATATGATATCATTTAACAAATATTAAAGCTCTAAGCCTTGTACCTTCAGACAATAAGATTTTTTTGATTTTTTACTATATGTATATATTGAAAATCAATGACCCCGAGGCGGGGGGGGCAATTTTTGACCCCAGGGCTATAATTTGAACAATCTGGGTAGAGGTCTATCAGACAATGCCTTATGCAAATATCTAAAGCTCTAGGCCATTTGGGTCTTTACAAGAAGGTATTTTAAATTTTTACTATATGTACATATAGTGAAAATCCATGACCCCCGGGGCAGGGCTGATTTTGACCCCAGGGCTATAATTTGAACAATATTGGTAGAGGTCTACCAGACAAGCTTATGCAAAAATATCTAAGCTCTAGGCCTATGGGTCTTTACAAAAGGGTATTTTAAGTTTTTACTATATGTACATATAATAGTGAAAATCAATGACCGCCGGGGTGGGGCCGGTTTTGAACCCCAGGGCTATAATTTGAACAATCTTGGTAGAGGTCTACCAGACAATGCCTTATGCAAAATATCTAAGCTCTAGGCCTTTTGGGTCTTTACAAGAAGATTTTTTAAATTTATTCTTATAATTCTTTTGGTTGCCATGGCAACAGATTTCTGCATGGAATGAAATTCTTTGAAACAAATTTGGAAGCCCTTCACCCAAGGATCAATCCTGCCAAGTTTGGTTGAAATTGGACTAGTGGTTTTTCACAAGAAGATTTTTTAAGTTCACTATATAATCTATATAACACACACACACAAACAAACAAACGAACACACACACACACACACACACACACAGGTGAATCGCTATATGCCACCGCATCGCAGATGCTGCGGTGGCATAAAAAGGCAAAATACAAGAAACTAAATTACCATTTAAAATGTATACTCAACAATAATGTCGTGCTGAACGATCTTCAAGGATCGAAAATATAACATCATTGATTAAATGTACGGGGAGACTTTTTACAGCCGCCACACGGCACAAATAATACGGATGTGACAATGAAATAGTAAAATACAGAATGCCTATAGAAAAAAGACTTGGTTCAAACCTTTTTCTGAGACCGGACCAAAAGAAAAAAGTGTTTTTCAAGGAAGCAACTCTCTTTCTGCTTTCACTTTTTTGGCCTGAAAATAACAACGAATAGTGCGAAGCGCATCTTACCCAGGCATTGTTTCTTTATGTAGAAACGATTTTCTTCGATCGAAAGTAGTGAGAACAATTGAAAGGCAACTTCAACAAATTTTTAGAATAAAATTCAAAAAGTGGGCAATAGAAAATGGGTTTTTAAATCTCAAAGTCAACAACTCAATTTGTGTTTTTTTTTGTCGTTTTGGGGGAAACACCATAAGGGACCCTGAATTTACTATTTGTTTCAAAAATTAAAGTAAATGATGAAGCTCATTTTTTTTAGGAATTATTTTTTGAAAAAAAACTTTTTTTTAATACCAATTTTAAAACATTTGAAAACTAAATGCCTAAAAAACATTAAACTTACTAAAGGGTTTTAAACCAAATACAAATTGGGGTCAAAAATTTTTCCACATTATGAAATAAAAACAAAAAAGTCCCTTTTTTTGATCAAAAATAAGGGTTATTTGGGTTTGGAAGTTTTATTTGGGTTCGCAAAAAAATCAATTTCAAATGCTTTGATACTATAACATCACCAAAGGGTTTTTCGTTTTTGGGGTTTTGGTGCTTTTCGCACCTCACCTGTAGAAAAGTCTAATTGCGGAAGCTGGGAGAACCATCGCTTCATATTCGTTCGAAAAAAAGCCATCACTTTAATATGCAACTGAATGAATTTTCACTCTAATAGCAAAAATCTCAGCTAAAAATATTATTTTTAAACCCAAGTTATATACTGAAAAAACTTGTTAACAAACCAAAGGAAATAATAAAACCATAAAGACGCTTCGTTTAAAAGAGATCAGTATCCTTATCTCAAAAATGACGATTGAGGATGTTCCAAACCTAAGGACTTATAATTCAAACACGAAAAAAAAAAAATTAATCCCTTTCAAATAAATAAAAGAGTTATCAAAAATTCACACCTGAACAATTTTAAAGAGAAGTTTCTAGCAATTAAGCGAAGAACATGAAATTTTAATAAACACTTATTATAAGGACGAAGTTCAACCACAAGAAAGTTTACAAAGTAGGTGCGGCTGTGTTTGCAAATACATTTTACAATCTGTATGAGGTTACCCAGATAATGCACAATTTTTACTTTTGAAGCAAAACTGTAAATTTAGCATTGTCCATACATATGAACAGCATAATCCATGATAAATTTTGAGATATTAAATTCTGACAATTCGCTTTCTGTTTAAATAAAACCCCCTTTTAAAAAAATTAAAAAAAAATGAAAAATAATTAAAGAAAACATGATAAGGAAAATTCTTTTACGTTCCCTGATATACTTAAACAAAAAAAATGTTAAATTATAAATTTGGGTTTCCCCCAAATCCCCTGTATGTATCGAGGAAAAGAAAAAAGTAGATTGGGGTTTAGCTAAACCTTTATTTTAATTTTCCAAAAACCCCTAAACTGACTTATTGTTTCCTTTCTTGTGATTTAAAGAACCCCCCCTTTTAATAAAAACCCCTATCAATCTTGAAGGAAAGCAAATTGGGACAAGCCGTTTTAAATAAACTTCAAGATAAATAGAACCCATTTCTTGATTGGGCGTCACCATCTTTTTTCTCTACTGTCACCCGCCAATGATAAAACAGTTCTTCTTTCGAAAGCCAATAATTTTGGACACGCCAAAAAAATCCCAACTCTCAATGAATCTTGTTTATCATATCTTATCTCCTCGGAATGACAATGACCTACTTTCTGGTGTAAGCTGTAATGAAAAATTTTAACTGTTAAGCATTTTCTTCCTTGAAAATGTCATGATTTCTCACAGGCCCGTAATAAGATTTATTTGTGTAAATTCACTCCAAACTCTTTAATACAATTCCATCAAAAAATCTTTGAGTTTTTTTGAAAGAGATAAACTTGTATTTGCTAGGATCTAATTGGCTCATTTTTTATTTGTCATTTACAAAGTTTTACGTAACATTTTAAGCCTATTATAGCATTCGGCACGATATG
Source organism: Ruditapes philippinarum (assembly GCF_026571515.1). Classification (NCBI taxonomy): domain Eukaryota; kingdom Metazoa; phylum Mollusca; class Bivalvia; order Venerida; family Veneridae; genus Ruditapes; species Ruditapes philippinarum. The sequence continues at coordinate 36,274 of NW_026856905.1, read as the reverse complement.
GCCAGTTATGTGTTGACGTGCCATAAAAATCCAAACAAACATACAAACAAACAAATAAACGAACCAGCCGGACAGTAAGAAAAGCTCACATCAGAAGAAAAATCAGAGACATGTCCCTCCTCTTTTCACAGATGGGGCGGAAGAGGCCCTTAAATGACTGGCTTTAAATTTAAAAAGAATTTTTTAAAAAAAATGATCCAAAGTAGCCTTTAAGTGGATATATTTTTCCCCGTTCTTTTAAAAAACTTTAAAGGCATTTGGGGGCTGACGGGCCCCTGTCCCATCCCATTGCTAAACCGGGGCCCTTTCCGGGGGATAGTTTTGGGAAAATTTTAAAGGGTTTAAACCAAAAACAGCAAAGTTCCTGGCTCCCCGTAGTTTTGCCCGGTTTTTTACTATTTACTTTGGGTGACATCGCCCTCACACCGGGGCTTTGCCGTGTGGACATTGATTTAAAACGCAACCCCGGGTTTTCTACGGTTTTTTCACGGTAAAGAAAAGTGGTATATTAAAAAAGGGGTTTTTCGGCGATTCCCCGGGGCCCAAGCCGAAAGAACACGGTTCTTTGCGTCCCTCTCGGTGAGTGGCTGTGAGCCTCGGTTGTATTTAACATTTTAATACAACTGTGGTGATCTCCTGGTTTGTTCCAGTTCATCACGGTTTGTCCCAGTACGGAATCGCTACAGCCCTATTCTGGTAAACCACGGTTGGTCCCGGTGGACTTAACATTGGCAAACCAGGATGCCAAACCAGGACTGTGTAAATGGGGCTTTAGAAACGTCAAAATCCATGTTACTTTTAAGCCCTTGAAATGTCTGAATCAAAGGTTTTGTTTGTTTTTATAAAATACTGCAGGCTCAGTTTGATAAGGCCTATTAGAAGGCAGTGGTGATATTATTAACTTTTAATAATGGGTCAGTATCAATGAATGTTTCTTTGATTTATATGCCCATGCATTATATATATAATAGATTAATGACATGCCAGCTAGATAGCTCAGTCAGTACTGCCCACATACATGTATAATATTCTGAGGATCCAAGGTTTAATTCTAGTCAAACGCCTTATTTTTCTTACCCTGTGATATTTGGTGCAAAATGTGATATATAGCTTATAAGAAGCATTCTCTGTTATTCATGAAATGAGTTGTGGAAAAAAATCAAAATGGTAGGGATGTCACAGTATATTTAGCTGTTCAATAATAAGGGGAGAAGATATGTTATTAAGAAACCTTGAATCTCAGTTGGTAGTGCTGGAATGGTATTCAATGCATGACAGGTTTGAGCTCCAGTTAGGCTACACTTTTTCACCCTGCAACTTTAAGGGTCCAATATGAAGCTATGATGGTCAATTCACTTTGTCACTTCAAGTGTTCCAGTGAAAAAGAACAAATTTCAATTTAGTGGGGGTTATGTCAATGCACAGATGAGAGAAAATGTTTAAGTTGTAGACCTGCAGTATGGTATTCCAAGGGTTCTGTGTTTTTGGTAGTGCTCAGATATGGTACAAATTATATGAAAAGTCGCCCCGTACATTCAACCAGGGATGTTATATTTACGATCCTTAAAGATCGTTCAGCACGACATTATTGTTGTGCTTGTGGTATTTTAGTTCAGTCTATTCGGCATCTTTCTTGTTGGGTGGTTCCAGTACTCCTCACTTGAATACTGTTGAATCACCCTTAGGATATGAGGCCTGCTTTTTAAATTTGTCTTTTGACGTTATATCTGTGATGTGCAGGCTTCATAACCTAAGATCCCCTTTCAAAATTCCATTGAATTAGTTCCGCCCATTGTTTTCTCGTTTAGGGCACACGCATTTTTTTACTTGGGGCCCATATGCCGCTTTCCATGGAATGGCATTAACGAGTCACATTGAAGGTTCCATGATAACCGCCATATGAACACATCTCCGTCTATGAACAGGCTCAATCAAACCGAGCCTTCAACATTTTCAATTTTGCCGCGTTGGGCTTTCTTTAGGGATTCTTTTTTCACTCTATTTTATCGCCACATCAGCACGACATTATTGTTGTGCTTGTGGTATTTTAGTTCTGTCTATTCGGCATCTTTCTTGTTTGGTGGTTCAAGTATTCCTCACTTGTATACTGTTGAATCACCCTTAGGATATGAGGCCTGCTTTTTAAATTTGTCTTTTGACGTTATATCTGTGATATGCAGGCTTCATAACCTCAGATCCCCTTTCAAAATTCCATTGAATTAGTTCCGCCCATTGTTTTCTCGTTTTGGGCACACGCATTTTTTTACTTGGGGCCCATATGCCGCTTTTCATGGAATGGCACTAACGTGTCACATTGAAAGTTCCATGATAACCGCCATATGAACACATCTGCGGATGTTTCAAAAGTCTAAATTTTACCATTTAATATTAAATGTTGAATTCTGCTTAAGCCAGTGCTAGGTGGCGTTGACGGTAGTTTGCACTTGACATTACCGTCTATGAACAGGCTCAATCAAACCGAGCCTGCAACATTTTCAATTTTGCCGCGTTGTGCTTTATTTAGGGATTCTTTTTTCACTCTATTTTATCGCCACATCAGCGTTGTTTGTGCCGAGTGGAGGCTGTAAAAAGTCGCCTCGTACATTCAATCAGGGATGTTATATTTCCGATCCTTAAAGATCATTCAGCACGACATTATTGTTGTGCTTGTGGTATTTTAGTTCTGTCTATTCGGCATCTTTCGTGTTTGGTGGTTCCAGTATTCCTCACTTGAATACTGTTGAATCACCCTTAGGATATGAGGCCTGCTTTTTAAATTTGTCTTTTGACGTTATATCTGTGATATGCAGGCTTCATAACCTCAGATCCCCTTTCAAAATGTCATTGAATAAGTTCCGCCCATTGTTTTCTCGTTTAGGGCACACGCATTTTTATACTTGGGGCCCATATGCCGCTTTTAATGGAATGGCACTAACGTGTCACATTGAAAGTTCCATGATAACCGCCATATGAACACATCTGCGGATGTTTCAAAAGTCTAAATTTTACCATTTAATATTAAATGTTGAATTCTGCTTTAGCCAGTGCTAGGTGGCGTTGACGGTAGTTTGCACTTGACAGTACCGTCTATGAACAGGCTCAATCAAACCGAGCCTGCAACATTTTCAATTTTGCCGCGTTGGGCTTTCTTTAGGGATTCTTTTTTCACTCTATTTTATCGCCACATCAGCGTTGTCTGTGCCGAGTGGAGGCTGTAAAAAGTCGCCCCGTACATTCAATCAGGGATGTTATATTTCCGATCCTTAAAGCATGTTCAGCACGACATTATTGTTGTGCTTGTGGTATTTTAGTTCTTTCTATTCGGCATCTTTCTTGTTGGGTGGTTCCAGTATTCCTCACTTGAATACTGTTGAATCACCCTTAGGATATGAGGCCTGCTTTTTAAATTTGTCTTTTGACGTTATATCTGTGATATGCAGGCTTCATAACCTCAGATCCCCTTTCAAAATTCCATTGCATTAGTTCCGCCCATTGTTTTTTCGTTTAGGGCACACGCATTTTTTTACTTGGGGCCCATATGCCGCTTTTCATGGAATGGCACTAACGTGTCACATTGAAGGTTCCATGATAACCGCCATATGAACACATCTCCGTCTATGAACAGGCTCAATCAAACGAGCCTGCAACATTTTCAATTTTGCCGCGTTGGGCTTTCTTTAGGGATTCTTTTTTCACTCTATTTTATCGCCACATCAGCACGACATTATTGTTGTGCTTGTGGTATTTTAGTTCTGTCTATTCGGCATCTTTCTTGTTGGGTGTTTCCAATATTCCTCACTTGAATACTGTTGAATCACCCTTAGGATATGAGGCCTGCTTTTTAAATTTGTCTTTTGACGTTATATCTGTGATATGCAGGCTTCATAACCTCAGATCCCCTTTCAAAATTCCATTGAATTAGTTCCGCCCATTGTTTTCACGTTTTGGGCACACGCATTTTTTTACTTGGTGCCCATATGCCGCTTTTCATGGAATGGCACTAACGTGTCACATTGAAAGTTCCATGATAACCGCCATATGAACACATCTGCGGATGTTTCAAAAGTCTAAATTTTACCATTTAATGTTAAATGTTGAATTCTGCTTAAGCCAGTGCTAGGGGCGTTGACGGTAGTTTGCACTTGACAGTACCGTCTATGAACAGGCTCAATCAAACCGAGCCTGCAACATTTTCAATTTTGCCGCGCTGGGCTTTCTTTAGGGATTCTTTTTTCACTCTATTGTGTTATTTTAGTTTTTTCTATTCGGCATCTTTCTTATTGGGTGGTTCCAATTTATACCTAACTTGAATACTGATGAATCACCCTTAGGATATGTGGCCTGCTTTTTAAAGTTGTCTTTTGACGTCATAACTGTTATATGCAGGCTTCATAACCTTAGATCCCCTTTCAAAATTCCATTTTATTAAGTTCAGCCCATTGTTTTTTCGTTTAGGGCACATGCATTTGTTTACTTTGGGACCATATGCCGCTTTTCATGGAATGGCACTAACGTGTCACATTGAAGGTTCCATGATAACCGCCATATGAACACATCTGCGGATGTTTCAAAATTCTAAAATTTACCAGTTCATGTTTAATGTTGAATTCTGCTTTAAGCCGGTGCTAGGGGGCGTGGACGGTAGTTTGCACTTGACAGTACTGTCCATGAACAGGCTCAATCAAACCGAGCCTGCAACATTTTCAATTTTGCCGCCGTTGGACTTTTCTTTTTAGAGGGATATCTTATTTTGTTGTCTATCTATTAGTCAGGCTGCATTCTCTATCCTCTGTCTAGATGTGTAATGAAATATTTTCCTGCATGTCATTGCAAAGGATTTATAATACTTAACTATAATATTTGTTAAACTATTTAAGTTATTGTCCTATAGGTGACTTTAACTTTTGGATAGAGGGAACGATTGTTAGCCACAAGTACATACTTCTAAGTTTTGACTTTTTGTAATGAGGGGGAGAAGCCTTAATTAACTACCGACCGGTGAGATGTTTATTATTTTCATATTTGATGTAATAACGACTTGAAGGGATTTTTAATATAAGATTCATAAAATGCAACATATATGATTAAGTACAATTGTATGTAAAAAGTATTTACTGGATTGTCAAAACTTATATGGAGTCCTCCTCGGGGTGACATTAAAACAGTCCCTGACTGGATTCACCTAATAATACCACATTGTTGAAACTTGCAGACCACTGAGATAGGCGCTGGTCCTGTACCAAGACAGAGGCGGACACGGAGGTCAAACAGGGAGAACCATGAAGACACTTTGATGTTCAGATCGCCCACTCAGTAAGGAAGTGCCACTCAAGGTCTTGGTCTTCAAAATAACCTCATTTGTTTAATTTGGAGTAGAAGGTGCCAGAAGATTAAGTGGCACAGTGTATGGTATCTAACAAAAGCACAGTAACGTAATAAAGTCTTGTGCAAAAGATACTATAACTTAATTAATAGATACATGACAGAAATTTTAATAAAATTCTTTATAATAGTAACATAAAAAATAAGAACATATTGGGCATTCTCAAATTTTTGATTATATATTAGCATTTGAGTATGTCTCTCAATTAGTCTTTATGTGCACTTCGCTTACGGTAAATAAAACATGCTTTTAAAAGTGATTTTTCAGTACTTTCAATACTTGTCGTGTTGGGACTTTCCTTTAGGAATTCTCTTTTTTACTGATATTCACGCTATATTCTTTGGATTTCCACAGTAGTCACGGAACCTAGCTCCAACTGAAGCGTTCAACGAGGTTGACATACCATGTTTTATAACCCTCATATTGGTTTGATTACAGCTTACGTATGAGAGAATTAAAACGTTTATTATGTTAAAAGCTTTTATTAAATTTTCTATAAGGCTCGGAAGTGACACATAACAACAAATGTATATTGTGAATCTAAGTTGTTTTGGAAAACTGTGTTTGCTTGTCCTGGTTCTGATGAATGTAGATGCTGCGGTGTCATATACTGATTCACTTGTGTGTGGGTGCATGCGAGAGTGTGTGCGTGCATATGTGTGTTTTATTAGATTATATAGTTAACTTACAACATCTTCTTGTGAAAAACATGTTGTCCAATTTTAACCAAACTTGATAGGTTTGTTCCATGGATGAAGGGCTTCCAAAATTGTTCAAAGAATTCCACACAGCCAAGAGCAAAGAATATTATGCATATAGCATTATTGGTAGAACTACAACTCAGCATTGTCACAATTTAACCCTGGGGTCTAAAATTGACCTCTGCCCTTGGGGGTTATAAGAGACTTTTTTTCTTTCTCATATGTTATGGTTAGTATAAAGAACTTGAAAAAATGTTCTTCCTTTGAATTTGACAACAGGCTAGAGGTTAGAATTTGTTCATGAAAGCATTGTGTAGGGAACTGTACAGCAGAGATTGTTTCAATATATAGCCGCGAGACGAGTCAAATTGCCTCGCCCCTGGGTGTCGTATATATGTATAAGGGTTTTTGTTATATAGTCCATTTCTATGTATATCAGTTAAGATTCTTAAAAAAGAAAAAATCTTCTTTGTTTGGAAGCGTTTTAGGCTTTAGAAGCTATATATATCATGCAGCAGATTCTCTCATAGGTTGTGCAATGTTGGTACTAAGTGAATTGGTCCCAGGGTGTCATAGGTTTTCGCTCCATTGTATTTACTAAGGCGGTAATAATAAACTTTAAAGAAAATCGTTCCTCTGAATATATCATAAGGCTAAAGTGTTGAACATTATTTGGGCATGCACAAACATTTACTTGTGTAGACCTCGACCAAGATTCTTCAAATAATAGCCCTTGGGTCAAAATTGGCTCTACCAAGGGGTCATAGGTTTTCCTAATATGTATATTGTAAAAACTATGGCGTGCATTTTTTCCAGCGTGTGTGTTTAGCATGTAACTTTTAGTTCTTGCTGGATGAGCTAAATTCCATAAAGAAATTCAGGAAAGACATTTTATTAGACTTTTTTAAATATAACTGTGAAGACGTGCCATCTTCATACTTATTCCTAATATTGTATAAGACTGTAGAGTAATAAGTACGCAGATGATTTCTGCACCTGAAGTTGTCTAAGTAATGGCTCTTCAGTTTTTGCAAAGCCATATATCTTATGTTATCTCTAATTGAGCCATGGCAAAATAGCGCGGCTTAGTCTGGAGAAACGAGAATTTTTCAAATTCTGTCCGTTTTATAATTGAAATCAAACTAAGCCTAGGTGTTTGTGTATACCTTGTTTAGCGAGACGATTATACGCGTGAGTCAAAGATGAGCCTATCTTATTGATTTTGAGGTCAGTCAAAATCAACATGGTTTTGATGAAACAAATAGAGACCGTAATGTCAAGGAATGCACACTTCAGTGCTTGCAGTGCTTTAATTTAAATTCTAACACTATCGGAATTTTTTCTTTATAAACAAAGAAGGCCCGAAGCGTGCATTATTCTACAACAATGCACTCGCCGTTCGTTTTATCTCCCTGTGTATTTTCACATTGAGGGCACCATTTTGTTTGAAAAATCTGATAAATAAAAACAATGTTTTTCGATTTTTGTTGTTGAAAACTATCTAGATATGAAGAGAAAAAATCGCGTTTCTAATTAAGAAACACTGAGATCCGAACACCAATATCTTTTATTCATCGTTAACGGAGCATGTACCAGTGCGTGTGTATAGAGGTGTTGTCCAACGTGACGTACACATAAGTAGCGCCAAACAGCACGTGCAAAACAATCAGAGTCAGAGTACGCTATTGATTAATGATCGCAAACGAGTTTAGGTTTTACATCTTATTTCGCTTTAAATAATTACGTATTTCTGCTTGTCAATAACTTATACACTAAATATAATAATCAAACAAACCAAAGTTTAGCAACCTGATTTTCACAAATTCGTTTATTTGCGCTCGCAAAATTTCTGCACCACGGGATTTAAGCACAGTTTTTTTTTCACACACACTGGAAACGGCCTTTTTGGAACTCTGAGGCTCGAAAAACACACATTTAACTCCATCCAATACCATTAAAGTCCAACTCTTTATAGTGGCTTAAATAATTATACTGTTTTTCTATGACGTGTCTAAGAATGGAAATTATATCACCAATTTTTTCGTTTCAACATGTCTTTGTAATTAAATCACTAGGGTCTAATCGCACCTTTGCTTGATTATACTACTACGCATTTGAACTCAGACGGTCCGCATTATCTAAATCCTACAACAATGCACGCTCAGAATTGATATCTATTTACCTAAATTATAGTCTTTGAGCACTTCTTAATCAGAACTGCACTAAATCAAATATTGTTAAGGAGTCTGGTGGTTTTTTTACTGTTAAATATCTATCTGATAAAAAATATATAAAGCACTAGTTATATGTATTGGCACTATGAAAAATGACGACTAAATATGAAATTTCCAGTAAAAGTGTGCTTTTTTTAATACTTCTTGCAGGATCAGTCGTTTTGTGAGAACATAGCATGCGCACAAAAGTTATACCATTAGATGCGGAAATTCATTTTGAAATAAAAAAGGGTATATATTGTAGTGTATATCATCTGGAGTGGTATATAAGACCGTACGTGTGATTATCACGGTACAACTCTCACCGTGTGTATTATAATAACGAAGCGTGGTGTATAAAAAACAAATTGTATCTAAAAGCACTAGTATTCTAAATAAAAAGTACCATAAAACCGCAAAACTAATTTTAGAAGACAAAATATTCTATCATCTGGTAAATAAAAAGATTAATGTAATATAATTCCTGGTCAAGGCGTGTGATTAATCAGCGGAACTGACCACTAACCAGCCGAGCCGCATAGCATAATATCTTTGCTACGTTGGTTACTCCAGAACTAGTAAACCACTATTAATAACATTGGTTTAAAATACATTATTTGGATCAAAGGTAAAATTGATTAGGATACTTTTTTTTTTTGCAGTGTCATATTACTCCTCAGTTTACGAACGCTATTAATTTGTTTCCAAGACACTACAATATATAAATATAACTTTATATATGTAAACAGTCTAAATAAAAAATACACACGTGAACAGTAATTTAATGAGGTAGTTTTATAAAGGGAACGTAACTTTGTTAATAATCAATTATATCCAGTTTGAATCGCCACATATTTAACAATTTTGGCTCATTTGTACATATATTTGTTCCGTTGCCCATTTATCACCCTAATCACAACTTTGTTGTCTTACAACAGCAGGTGTCAAGTGCTGTGTGGCAGCTGTAAAAAGTTGCCCCGTACTTCACTTCAGTGTTGTTATATTTTTTCTGGTCCTTCGGTATCATTAATGCCAGCACTATTAAGTGTTGAGAATTGAGTACCGCTCAAGCCGGTGCTAGGGGGCGTGAGGGATGATGCACTGATTCAGTATTCCTCATGTACAGACTCAATCAAACCGAGTCTGCAATTCTCTTGTAATTTTGTTGTGATTAATGCTTCCGAGGGATCACTTTGTTTCCAGATTTTTATACTTAACCTGGTGGATGCGAATGTGTGTATACAATTTTCTCGGGTGGTTGAAAATAAAAACAACAACTAAAACAGAAAAGAAATGTAAAAAATGCCTTTTCCAGTATCTACACCAACAGAGCACTATGCTATTTTGCTAATAAGAGATTTATCAGGTGATAAAGGATTAAGGCGATAAATAATGTGCTTTTATACAAGAATTATCGACCCCTGTATTTGTCAATAATTGATATAAGGAATGGCTACCACTTCAGTTTAGTTTAATAATATTTTATTGTATAAATATACACACAATATGCAATTTCATAGTTTTACAGACATAATCAAGTGTACATACAAAAGGGTTGGGCCAAAAGTTCTAACAACATTTTCGTGTCAGAAATAAGTTTATACTATTTGAATAAAACACTTCAACAGGTATGTTTCGTGTTTTGGTGCATAATGTTAACTTTCACGCCTAGCGAATTTAAGAGAATTGACACCTCCATGCATCAATACGTATTATGCATATATCCAACCGGATATGACACTGATAATTTCGATCCAGTTAAACAATATTTCTTTATCATTAAGTTAAAAAAAATTCGACATGAAGAAGATATAGGTTATAATTTTATCTAAGAAAAAATAAAACAAAAATTTTATGAAAAGTCCGCTTGCTGTTCTTGTTTTTTTGTTTTTTTTGTTTTTTTTTTTTTTTTTTTTTTTTTTCCAATTCCCTGCAATTATAGTCTGATTTTTATTGACCTGTCAAATAATGAATACATTATACAACATCATTTAAATATTGGAATCCCACTTCCCGGTTGTCCCGTTTATTTAAGAATTAATATGGAGTATATCACTAACATTTGAAAACTCCCACTAACTTAATGAAGGTTCTCGTAACATCCGCAAATGCACAGTCCGTCGGTTAAGTAAATTACCTAATGTATGAGAGGTTCCGAGGTTCGATCCCGTCTTTTTGACATTTCCTTTTTAGACTTATTCTCTCTCTTTATTCTCCGGTTAATTATCAAAGAAAATTGTCTAAGCGCTTGCCAAATTGTTCTACAACGGACATAAAAACAACTAAGAAACACTGAATTGTCACATTTTGTATTGTATTTTACGGCACAGAAATTACATTTATTGATTATAATCCGAATGAATTTTCAGTATCAATTTTTAATATATACAAAAATATATAGTATTTACAAAGGAGTGCAAAATATATTAAAAACAGAACAACCATAACTTCAAAAATCTTGAAAATAGTTATGAATAAGAAAACAACCCTGGTCATACACTGTCTTGATCTGACAACATGTAGGTCATACCCATAGTTTACCCTATTACGCTATAACGGTCAGTGTAACTTATTCATAGAAACTAGATGAATTTAATCACATCCGACTGCGTACCTCTCACGGAATTTACCGAACATTTATCGAATATTAATGTATTCTGTGCATTGACCGTATAATGAGTATGGAATTGACAGGTTAATAAAATCAAACAATACTTTTTTCAAGATGCTCCTGTGTGTTGGATTACAAACATATATGTAAAAAGAAAGCCAGTTATTTGACACAATTCATTTTGGAAAACAATATTATTAATTCTAGTATGTTTGGTTTATTATAAAACCATGCGTCGACTATCACGGCTGTACTGTCGCAGGCGGGTTATACATTTTTTTCGGAGATCAAGTTTGTTTAACATCAAAACATTATAAAAGTTTGCATAAACCTGCAGCTGAAGACACATGTAGACACAAAATTTATTTCGATGAAAACTGAATTATAAATACTATACATAATTCAAATATTTTTTCGTAAATTAAATATAATTTCGTACGCATGACCGTTGTTACTTCGGCGCGATATAATCGAACACGTGCACTATTCTAATTTCTAATACAAATTATACATTTCGGTAATATAAGTAGCTCTATGTGATTGCACTTTTATTGATAACCATTATTTAATGTAATAACTTGACCGCCTCCGTGGTCGAGGGGTTAGAGTCGATGACTTCTTATCCAGTTACCTCTCTGGCGCGGGTTCGATCCCCGGGAGATGCTTTGGTAGTTTAGCGCGGAGGAAGGTAGTCTAGTACTTGGTGTAACTCCCCAAGGAACCGTATGGCTTAGAAAACTACCCGCCTATATGGGACTTGAAAATACTGTTGGGGGAAAAGGCTCGTAAAAATTGAAACAAACAACAACAAAAATGTAAAACTTATGTTCAAACCGCTTGGATTTTTAAGGCATAATGTTTTTCTTATTAAGAAAAAAAAATGACACATCATGATTGGTCTGTGTTTACAATTCCCGGCAAAATTAACAAATACGCAAGCTTATTATAAATTATTTTAAAATCATAATTGCCTGAACACCTAAGTGAAAACATAAACTAATATAACACATTTAAAATTAAAAAAAGTAAGAATAAAACTTTTTTTAAAATATTTATTAAATACATAATTATAATTATTCCATAAGCAAAGGTAGTCAATATAATTTTTTGGAAAAATCGCTTTGTTAATACTTGCCTTTTTAAAACACTCCCGTGTGTTTTAGAAAAATAAAATGAATTCCCGCAAAAAATATAACATAAGATGCTGCGAATTCATTTTGAAATAATAAAAATAGTGGGTTATAATTTAAACTTATTTTGCGGTGTTAAATTTAAGACCGCACGTGGCGATTTGTCTTGAACGGCACTAACCAACTTAACCGTCGCGTAATAATCACACCGCATGGAAATTTTACCCAACGCGTTATGATCATTAGCGCGACATCGGCCCGGCCGTCACCAACGGTCCATGGGCCGGTCGTCCGTTCAGTTTTTTTCCTTGTTGCAGCCCATAACTTTAGATTCCTTTGACCCACAGGTCTTCATAATTTGGTATTGAATAGGTCATGATTTAGTAGATTGATTAGGGATGAGAAGAGAGAGGAGAGAGAGAGAGAGTAGAAGAGAGAGAGAGGGAGAGAGGAACGAGAGGGGCGGGAGAGACGAGAGAGAGAAGGTGGGAAGGAAGAGGAGAGAGATGAGAAGAGAGAGAGAGAGAGAGAGAGATGAGAGAGGAGAGGAGAGGGAAGGGAGAGAGGGAAGCGAGAAGAGGGAGGAGGGAGAGCCGGAGAAAGAGAGAGAGACAGACAGGACAGCGGAGAAAGAGCAGACAGACAGAGGACAGCAGACAGAGAGAGAGAGAGAGAGAGAGAGAGAGAGAGAGAGAGAAAGAAAGAGAAAGAGACAGAGGCAGACTGAGACAGAGACAAAGACAGAGAGAGAGAGAGACAGAGAGAGAGAGACAGAGACAGACAGAGACAGAGAGAGACATAGAGACAGAGAGAGACAGAGAGAGACAGATAGAGAGACACAGAGACACAGAGACAGAGAGAGAGACAGAGAGAGACAGAGAGATATTACGTGTATTTATAAATTGAATTAAGTAATTTACTTAAAGTTAAAAGGGTCGAGACGTTTATAAAGGGTACCGTCTCTTATAACAGGTCAACTATCAACTATTATAATATTCTAAATTTAAAAGAAAGAAAACCTTTTTAAAGCAGTGTCAGTAACGTAATTCCCCAATTCAATGTGGTAGATTGTTATGGGTATAGTTTTGGTTTTTAACTTTCATTCTATAAATAAAATTAAAGTTAAACCACCCCTCACCCCAGTATACATATTTTTACACTTTTGATATCAGTACTTTCATTTCTCTACCAGCTCGCATTTTCGCAGGTTCGTGGAGCATCCGTGAAATCTTTTGTTGAACGATTTTACGAAAACTGTCGAATATTCATGAAAACAGCACCCAAGGCTGTAATAATCTAATTATATGTGATTCCTTTGTGGAACTTTTTATTCTCCTCCAATAACAGAACATAGATAACTTTCGTTCGGATGGCTGTTTACAAGCTGTGGCAAGCATGAGTTTTGATACATTAGTTAATGCGTTGTGCATTTTTTGACGCAGCCGATAGCAAAGAACAACAAATTAAACATAATAAATAGAGGTTAAACAAAACACTGCAAGATATTTTTAAGAAAACATTATGATACAATTAGTTTAAAGGGTCAATGAACGCAATTATTTGCAGGCATATAAAAACTACAATTCATTATGTAAAAACACAGAATGTAATTTTATCAGTTATTATCTTCCATAAAACTAACATCGACCTAATGATGTAGATAGTATTGAAATAGATAATGTTATATCATTTATGACATCTATTATTGTAACGTTTTGACGTTTTAACTAAGCTAGTTTTTTATTAAAGATTACCTTTTGCTGAAATGATTTAGTGTTACTTGACTGTTATGTTAATTGTTTATATTGCGACAATATATTTTAGTTTACGATACCTTAAAATATACGTTTGATATACGTATTTTCAATGCACGTTTGGTATCATATAATATAATAATCGTCTCAGTGATCAAGATCATTCTTATCAGCCAATGAAAATAAAGTCATGCTTGAGCGATCATCTCAACAGGTATAAATACGACGATTAGAGCAAAATTAATCAGTCTGCAGAAAAATTCACCGGGACCAGGTCGTTCTATGTAACTGAAGCCTCGCTTCATACATAGAGGTATATCTAATTGAAGCCTAGCTTCATAGATAGAAAATAATAATTGGCAAAAGGTATATATATCCAATTGAAGCCTAGCTTCATGGATATAGTGTCGTTATAGTTTAGTTGTGAAATTGTATTTGACTCTGGGTACTTATAGACCACCACATTTCCTGAAAGCCTCGCTATCAGAAAATTGGTAACATATAGGTATTAAAAATCCAGAGGTAGATTTAAAACGAATAAGCTTTGTATAGTTGGAACTTTGTTGTAAATCCCTAACAGCAACTTATCTTTCTATCTAAATAGAAGCCTCGCTTCATAGATAGGGAGGTAGTTGCTGGACTATAGGAAATTATCGGGTTGCAGCGTGATATCTATAGTTTTCAATAATTTTATAGTGTTATATTGTAAACATCATCTTTACTATATTGGGCCTTTTTGAGAATTTAATAGTGTATTTCGGAGTGTTAATTCAAGCTGATTGTTTATAATATTTGATCATTTAAGAATCATTTGTATCTAATCAAACGGCAGGTAGCCCAAAGAAAAATTAATAATATATTTGTGTACATCCGCTCGGTACACGTTACAAAAATTGGTGGCAGCGACGGTGGGATAATATAGATAAAAACACCTTTATCTAGACTCACAGGTTAAAATAAATTTCCATTAAAATGGCTGAGAGTAAAGATTACAAAGAGCTTACAATGTTACACGAAAAACTCAGAGATTTGCAGCACCAAAATGAAGCTTTGAAATTGCAAAATGAAATATCAATACTTGAAAGACAGATTGACAGTATGCAGTTATCTTTTCAAAATCAATATGAAACAAACTATGAAGACAAACAAACGTCAACACCTAAAGTTTTGACACGAAAATATGCAACACCTTTTTCAGAAAGAAGGCGACGTTTATTACCACCGACTCCAGATAAAAAGCCCTTTAAAATAGAACGTGACCCTATAAATTCAAAAATAAAACGAAGTGTTATGATGAAGCCAGCTACGTATGATGGAACTAGCTCATGGATAGATTATAAAGCGCATTTTGAAGCATGTTCAGAAATAAATCAATGGACAAACAAAGAAAAAGGTCTTTATTTATCTGTTTCATTAAGAGGTCAAGCTCAAGGTGTATTTGGCAATCTGACAAGCAAATCACCAAATTATGATGAACTTGTATTAGCTTTAGAAGAAAGGTTTTCACCACCCAATCAAACTGAATTATATAGAACACAGCTACGAGAAAGAAGACAAAAAGCTTTAGAATCTTTATCTGAGATAGGGCAGGACATAAGACGTTTGACTAATTTAGCATACCCTTCAGCACCATCAGATGTAAAAGAGACTTTAGCAAAAGAACAATTCATAGATTCTTTGATTAACTCGGATATGAGACTTAGAATTAAACAAGCTCGTCCTTCTAGCTTGAATGAAGCAGTAAGGCATGCTGTTGAGCTTGAGGCTTTCAACAGGGCGGAACGAAAATCCAATGAAACTCGTGGTTATATGAGAAAATTAAATTCTGACGAATATGATAGTCAGAAAAGTCAAGAAGACAAATTAGATAGCCTGATAAAATTAGTAGAGGAAATGAAAAATATGTTAGCAATGTTTCGACGCCAAAATAATTTTAAAATGTTTGATAAAGGAAACATAGATACATCCCAGCGAAAACAAAATAATAGAATGTCTTCTAGAACATTTGCTTATGGGTTGAATATAAAGTATTTGAAATGTTATGAATGTGGTAAGGACGGTCATAATAAATACAATTGTCGAAAATTCATTAGTAGATCAAAACGAAAAATTAATGTGTTAGAGAAAGATTGTGAAAATTTGTCTGATTCGTGTGGTTCAGGGTTATTTGTTGAAGCTACAATAAATGGCATCAAAACTGATTGTTTAATTGATACTGGTGCAACACTTTCAATGATTTCCTCAAGTTTTATAGATAGATGTCAGTTTCCAGTAAATCTAGAACCGTTTGTTACAAACATTGTAAATGCCTCTGGAAAACCGTTAGAAATTAAAGGTAGGGTACATTTAGATATGAAATTGAATGATGAAATTTCAACAAATCCTTTCATAGTTTCTGACATAGAGGAAGATGCAATATTAGGATTAGATTTTATGACAGCAAGAAATATTGTAATAGATGTTCCGAATAATCAGATTACAGCCAATGGTAAAAAGATGAAAATGAATTGTAGAGGTCCGATAGGTTGTAATCGTGTGATTTGTCATTTTTGTGGAATGAAATTTAAAAAGAAAGCTTATATAAGACAACACTGTAGAAGAATACATAAAGTTAGGGAATCTAAAGATTCAGGACATTCGGAGTGTGCATGCCAAATCTAATTGTTAGAGGCAGCTTAAAACAATATTTTGTAAATTCATGCGGGGCGCATGTAAAACGGAGGCGTGGGTAGTGTAACGTTTTGACGTTTTAACTAAGCTAGTTTTTTATTAAAGATTACCTTTTGCTGAAATGATTTAGTGTTACTTGACTGTTATGTTAATTGTTTATATTGCGACAATATATTTTAGTTTTACGATACTTTAAAATATACGTTTGATATACGTATTTTCAATGCACGTTTGGTATCATATAATATTAATAATCGTCTCAGTGATCAAGATCATTCTTATCAAGCCAATGAAAATAAAGTCATGCTTGAGCGATCATCTCAACAGGTATAAAATACGACGATTAGAGCAAATTAATCAGTCTGCAGAAAAAATTCACCGGGACCAGGTCGTTCTATGTAACTGAAGCCTCGCTTCATACATAGAGGTATATCTAATTGAAGCCTAGCTTCATAGATAGAAAATAATAATTGGCAAAAGGTATATATATCCAATTGAAGCCTAGCTTCATGGATATAGTGTCGTTATAGTTTAGTTGTGAAATTGTATTTGACTCTGGGTACTTATAGACCACCACATTTCCTGAAAGCCTCGCTATCAGAAAATTGGTAACATATAGGTATTAAAAATCCAGAGGTAGATTTAAAACGAATAAGCTTTGTATAGTTGGAACTTTGTTGTAAATCCCTAACAGCAACTTATCTTTCTATCTAAATAGAAGCCTCGCTTCATAGATAGGGAGGTAGTTGCTGGACTATAGGAAATTATCGGGTTGCAGCGTGATATCTATAGTTTTCAATAATTTTATAGTGTTATATTGTAAACATCATCTTTACTATATTGGGCCTTTTTGAGAATTTAATAGTGTATTTCGGAGTGTTAATTCAAGCTGATTGTTTATAATATTTGATCATTTAAGAATCATTTGTATCTAATCAAACGGCAGGTAGCCCAAAGAAAAATTAATAATATATTTGTGTACATCCGCTCGGTACACGTTACATTATGATCAGAAAGATAAAACCTTATACAGCCTATTTTATCATAGTTTTTATACAGATGAAGTCAATAACACAACGAAACACCACATTGCAAATAACGAAATAATAAGATGTACAAGTTCTGTTTTCGTACATAGTTCGGTTGTATGGAGAACTAAGCTTGGATAACATGCATATAATTTGGTTAAACAAATATTAAAAGCATTTACAGATGATTATGCATGCAATATAATTTTACACCTAAGACAGAAACATTCTTTGTTACTTCAAATTACAAATAGTTTATGTAAATGATAAATACATTCTGGGGGAGTTGGGTGTTTTCTCTTTTATCAAAGTATGCTAGGATATGATTGAAAGCACTGGGTGGACTCGTAAAATTAGTCCGTAAAAATGAAACAATAATTGTCATGTCGAAATGAAAATCATTCAATACGATGTGCACTGGCATATCAAAAACTTCACTATCAATATGAACTACAATTGTAATTGAAAACTGACGATTAACGAATCAATTTATATTTTGCTTGAAATATATAAAAACGGTTAACGCAAGATTAGGCTTTTACACATGTTAATTGCATTTTTCTTAAAATGTAATAATGTACTGCTGTTTAATAAATCAGATTTACTTACATATCGAATGTTATTTAACATTAAACATATCATGTGTTTACAATTGTATAAAGGTGGCATGTATGTATGTATGTGAGAAGTTAGCAGTTAACAGTGAGCTAAGCAAAAAGGCATCACGATTTATATAGGGAAATCAGTGATCTGCTGTTATGCTTAGCTGGGTAAGAAATTTAGCAGAGCAATCCAAAATAAAGTGTAGAAACACTCTGCTGGTATACTCTGCTGGCTAAGCAATCTAACAGGGCATTCCTAAATATAGTGTAAAAATGCTCTGCTGGTATGCTCAGCTGGCTAGGCAATCTGGCGGGGCATTCCAAAATATAGCGTAAAATGCTCTGCTGGTATGCTCAGCTGTCTAAGCAATCTAGCAGGGCATTCCTACATATAGTGTAAAAAATGCTCTGCTGTTATGCTCAGCTGGCTAATCAATCTAGCAGAGCATTCCAAAATATAGTGTAAAAATGCTCTGCTGTTATGCTCAGCTGACTAAGCAATCTAGCGGGACATTCCAAAATATAGTGTAAAAATGCTCTGTTGTTATGCTTAGCTAGCTAAGCAATTTAGCGGGGCATTCCAAAATATAGTGTAAAAATGCTCTGCTGTCATGCTCAGCTGGCTAAACAATCAAGCAGCAGGGCATTCCTAAATATAGTGTAAAATGCTCTGCTGGTATGCTCAGCTGGCTAAGCAATCTAGCAGAGCATTTCTAAATATAGTGTTAAAAATGCTAAGAATCAAGCAAAACATGCTGAAAATTCGTGTAAAAATTTGCTGGTATGCTCAGCTGGCTAGGCAATCTAGCGGGGTATAGTTAACATTATTTAAAAACTATAGTGTAAAAATGCTCTGCTGAATTGCTCTGCTGGCTAGGCAATCTAGAAGGGCATTCATGAATATAGAGTTAAAATGCTCAGCTGGCTAGGCAATCTAGCAGAACATTCCAAAATAAAGTATAGAAATGCTCTGCTGGCATACTCAGCTGGCTAAGCAATGTAGCAGAGCATTTCTAAATATAGTGTTAAAAATGCTCAGAATCCAGCAGAGCATGCTGTTTAGGCAAAATAGCACGGCATTCTTAAATAAAGTATAATTTTTTTCTGCTGAAATGCCGAGCTGGCAGAGCAATCCAGTAGGGCATTCTTAAATACAGAGAAAAATATTTTTCCTCCTTTACTCCTTATATTCTTATGCATCCACTTTTAATCCTTATGCCTCTGAAAAAATTATTTTTGTTGCGAGATCTATTTCACTGGTCTTTGTCTGCGCCTTTGACTGACATCCTCGAAGACTTCCAGGATTTTGATACAAATGGATTGATAGCTTATTTTGGGTTCTAGTAACCCACAGGAGTCCAGTTCGTTGGTTTGCAACTGATTATTTGGAACTCGTAGACCTTTTGAAATATCTAGTGACAATGCAGATAATGACATTTTTTACTTCTACAGGACCCTCAAGTGTCTATTTCTTTGGATTGCGACTGATTCTGGGACAATAGCAGACTTTCAGGATTTTTTGGTGTTAATGCAGATACTGACAGTTGTGAATTCTAAGGACCATCCAGAGTCCATTTCGTTGGTCTGCAACTATTTCTAGAACACTCGCAGACTTTCAGAAATTTTCGGTGCCAATGGAGATATCGACATTTTTACTTTTACGGGACCCTCAAGTGTCTATTTCTTTGGTCCGCGACTGATTCTGGGACAAAAGCAGACTTTCAGGAATTTTTGTGTTAATGCAGATAATGACATTTGTGAATTCTAAGGACCATCCAGAGACTATTTCGTTGGTCTGCGACTGATATTGAGTCACTCGTAGACTTTCAGGAATTTTGGTGTCAATGCAGATAATAATATTTCTGACTTATTGGGACCTTCCTGAGTCCATTTCTTTGGTCTGCGACTGATTCTGAGGCACTCAAAGACATTCAGGATTTTTTTATGTTAAGGCAGATAATGACATTTTTCTCTTCTAGGGACCACCCAGTGTCCATTTTGTTTGTCTGCCACTTATGCTTGGACAGTCGCAGACTTTCAGGAATTGTTGGTGCCAATAGAGATAATTACATTTTTGACATCTTTTGACCACCCAGAGTTTATTTCGTTGGTCTGCAACTGATTATTGGACACTTGCAGACTTTCAGGAATTTTTGGTGCTAATTCAGATAATGACATTTTAAAGTAAAAATGCTCTGCTTCTGACTAAGGGGTCCTTAAAATTTAAAAAATGTCATGATCTGCAATGGCACCAAACATCCTGAAAGTCTGCGAGTCTCAAAGAACCATTTGCAGACCAAAGAAATGTACTCTGGCGGTTCCCTAGAAGTCAGAAATGTCATTATCTCCATTGGCACCACAGATTCCTGAAAGTCTGCGAGTGTCCCAGAATCAGTCACAGACCAGAAAAATGGACACTGACGGGTCCCTTGAAGTAAAACTTGCCATCATCTCTATTGGCACTAAACTTTCCTGAAGTCTGCGAGTGTCCAACAATACGCCGCAGGCTAATGAAATGGACTCTTAAAGGTCCCTAGAAGTCAAAAATATGATTATTTCCATTGGCACCAACCATTCCTGAAAGTCAGCGAGTGTCCAAGAATCAGTCGCAGACCAACAAAATGAACTCTTGAGGGTATTTAGAAGTCTAAATTGTCAATATCAGCATTGGCACCCAAATTTCTGAAAGTCTGCGAGTGTCCATCAAAAAGTCGCAGGACAATGAAATAGTCTCTTTAAGGTCCTTAGAAGTCAAAAATATCATTATTTCTATTGGCAGCATAAATTCGCGAAAGTCTGCGAGTGCCTCAGAAGTGCCTAGAGGTCGAAAATGTCAATAAAACGTTGACAACAATAAATCCTGGAACTCAGAATCAGTCTGCCAGCTAAGCATTCCAGCACAGCATATTAATACTATAATTCAGAATGCACGCAAGATTGCTTATCCAACACAGCATTTTTACACTATTTTTCAAAATGTTCTGCTAGGTTGCCTAGCCAGCTCGGAATATAACGCAAATTCAATACTAAATTTTAAGAATGTCCCGCTATATTTCTTTGCCAGCTGAGCATTGCAGCATAGCATTTTTACACTATGCATTGTATTTAGGAATATCCTGCGTAATTTCTTAGTCAGCTAAGCATTCCAGCAATGCATTTTTACACTATATTAAGGAATGTCCTGCTAGATTGCCAAAACAGCTGTGTATAACACTATATATAGGAATGCACTGCTAGATTGCCTAGCCAGCAGAGCATTCCATCAGGGCAGATTTACACTGTATTTATGAATACCCTGCCAGATTTCCTAACCAGCTTAGCATTCCAGCAGAACATTTTTTACACTATATTTAGTAACGCCCAGCTAAAATGCCTAGCCAGCTTAGCATTTTAGCAGAGCATTTTTACACTATATTTAGTAACGCCCTGCTATATTTCCTAGCCAGCTGAGCATTCCAGCAGAGCATTTTTACACTATATTTAGTAATGCCCTGCTAGATTGCCTAGCTAGCTTAGCATTCCAGCAGAGCATTTTTTCACTATATTAAGAAATGCCCTGCAAGATTTCCTAGCAAGTTTAGCATTCTAACAGAGCATTTTTACACTATATTTAGTAACGCCCAGCTAGATTGCCTAGCCAGCTTAGCATTTCAGTAAAGCATTTTTACACTTTATTTAGTAACGCCCTGCTATATTGTCTAGCCAGCTGAGCAATTCAGCAGAGATTTTTAACACTATATTTGGTAATGCACTACTAGATTGCCTAGCCAGCTTAGCATTCCAGCAGAGATTTTTAACACTATATTTAGTAACACCCTGCTAGATTGACTAGCCAACTTAGAATTCCAGCAGAGCATTTTTACACTATATTAAGGAATGCCCTGCTAGATTGCCTAGCCAGCTTAGCATTCAACCAGAGCATTTTTTACACTATATTCACAAATGCCCTGCTAGATTGCCTAGCCAGCCTAGCATTCCAGCAGAGCATTTTTACACTTCATCTAGTAACGCCCTGCTAGATTGTCTAGTCAGCTTAGCTAGCCAGCTGAGCATTCCAGCAGAGCATTTTACCACTATATTTAGTAATGGACTGCTAGATTGCCTAGCCAGCAGAGCTTTTCTCACTATAGGTATGGATGCTCTGTTAGATTGCCAAGACAGTTGAGTATTGCAGCAGAACCTTTTTACACTATATTTAATAATGTCCCGCTAGATGCCCATAACAGCTGAGCATTACAGCAGATCATTGACTTCCCTATATAAATTGAATTGCCTTTTTGCTTAGCTCACTGTTCACTGCTTACTTCTCACATACGGCATGTATGCACTTTTTTATTTTATGGGTGCAGTATTATATCTCCTTGCCGACATAATGATATATGTACACAAAGATCTTGCGTTCGTACAGTTGTACCTACTCTATAATAATTTCTAGGTACAAAAAACAAGTATTTTACTACTTTTTGCCAAATATATTGATAACAGAGATAAGCAGCTCCTATATACTCAATTGATATCAATCATGCCTATCAAAAAGTGAAATATTACGCATTTTGTAGCATGGATACAGATTTAATCTATTTGGAAGTATTTTTAAATGTTAAAATGTTGACAATTTTCTTTACCTTTCAGTTGAAAAACTCGCAGAACATTCACACGGTCTTTTTGAAAAATAAGAAGTCTGAAGCAAAATTTGAACCTGATCT
Organism: Ruditapes philippinarum; assembly: GCF_026571515.1. Classification (NCBI taxonomy): domain Eukaryota; kingdom Metazoa; phylum Mollusca; class Bivalvia; order Venerida; family Veneridae; genus Ruditapes; species Ruditapes philippinarum. The sequence goes on along the minus strand of NW_026856905.1, from coordinate 13,476 downwards.
ATAATTTATGAAGTTCAATCTGTGAAACCATATTTGTATTTAGAATTACAGTGACCATGACTTTGAAACTAAGGGAAACAACAACATGCCTTAACTACGTACCTTGCTAAATGCCAAGTGTAACTAGAATTGCTGGCTTATTCAAAACTCTATTTATTGTCTGGAAACATTTCTTTCGTTTTTTAAGTAAGAGTGGCATTGACCCGAGGGGATCCAAGCGTTACCCCTACGGGATATTTTGTGCTTGCTACATATCAAGCTTGTTAACAGTGTCTCATTCCTAACTGTAGCACTTTTTGGGAACCATTTCCTCTATTTTAAGTAACTTGACCTTGACCCCAGGAGGAGGGGGTTAAAGCAAAATCACCCGAAAATTGATATCAGTTTGGTGTGTACCAATTTTGATTACATTTCTATCAATTGTTATGGAACGGAAACCGTTTGTCTATTCTTAGCAACAGCGACAATGACCTTTGAAAAGCAATTATAATTACTGCGGTTTTCATATGGGCTTCTTCATTAAAATTGATTACAGTATCTCATTCCTAACTCTAGTTATTGTCCTGAAAACATTTTTTTTATTTTTAGTAACAGTGACATAGACCTTGACCCAAAGAGGTCCAAAGGCAGTACCAGCGGGGTCTTTATATAAGCTTGCTATACTGAGTTAGATTACAATATTTCATTCATAACTCTAGTCATTGTCCGAAAATCATTTTTCATTTTTAGCAATGGTGACCTTGTTCTTGACCACAGGGGGTCAAACAGCAATATCAACGTAAATCTACCAACAAGATGACTCCAATATAAACCTTTTAACTTCGTTATAAGATATAAAAAGTAGTTCATTTCAAAATATGATGTAACAAATTATTAAATGGGAACTGGGAATTGTAAATGCCTTTACTGCCACCATAGACAAATGTATTAGCTTTCAGGTTTTTATTTTTTTATTTTATTGATTTTGATTTTTTCTGATTAATACGTTTTACTTGCAACAAATGCTAGGTGTATCAAGAAGGCTTGACAATTTACCTGGTTTTGAAGTTTCCTATCTCTATGGTCTATGTCTGTTTTGTTTTGTTTTTAGTTGTTGTTTGTGTTTTTTTGTTGTTGTTGTTGTTGTTTTGTTTTTTGTGCATGTGTTTATTGTAACAATGTTACCAAATGGCCGAACATGTGTGTAAACTAATGAGTATAACTTATTTTATATTCTTCTTTTCTCTATATTATTTCGTGTTTTTTATGATTCACGTTTATTACTTGCCAAATAAATGAAATTAGTTGTATTATTCAGCAGTTGAGGGCAATTTGTATCCTCTAGATATTTGAATGTATTTATGATTTTGATGATGTATTAATAATTTATAGTAGGCTTTACACTTCTATTGAGGATAATACCGATTATCTAAAATGAGGGGTCCGCAAACTTGATATTATTTACAATATCAGTTATTGATTTTACAAATACTTGTTAAAGCCTAAGGCAAAATATAAAAGTTGTTTTGTTACTTAAGTGTCGTTTTAGGTTGTCAAGATTTAAAAGATTCATTTTTTTATTGGTAAAAACATTTCAAATTGTCCATCGCCATGTTCGGCGGTTCAATAAACAAATATTGCGAAAAGTATGTACATTAAGACCATACAATAATTATAAAATAATTTAATAATTCCGAGACAAAATAAAAAGAGTACAATTACACGAAAATTAAGAATATATTCAAATAGCTGCAAGAGTAATTGACGTTAAGTTATCATTTTGTATGACAACTTACTTGAATGACCATATATCAGTTTGATCTGTGTTACCCAGCTTACATTATTAACAAACTGTAAACATACATAACAATTTCATGATATTAATTTTGTTAAAGTGTATAAAGCTATATATCTGCTGCAAGAATATAAGTTTTAAAAAAGGAGAATAGTTCAAAATGTTGGTATGAAAACATTTTTCTAGTAAATATAGTTATGTATTTGTAGAGATTATAGTTATACACCCTTTAAATAAACACACGTGTATGTTATCCTATTGTTAAATTATATACATTATATTTAATTTCATTTTACGTATTTTATTTGATTATTTGTTGTTTAATATATTATCAAACTCATGTTTAAAAGACATTCAATTTGAATAAAATAGTCAACTTAACCGGAAAGGGGATTATAAAAATGGCATCAGTCTGTCAGTCCGTCCGTCTGTCCGAGTTAACACATTAGATTTGTGAGCTTCATTAAGTAGTTAAATAAAGAACAAAAACTCATACGATTCATATTGTGAGCTATTTTTATTGTTTTTAAGAGCTTATGGACTATGTAGTGATGCCTATTACAAGACGAGGTGCAGAGCTCATTAATTTAACAGCTACTCCAAGGTCAAGGTCACACCTACAGGTCAAATGTTATAAAACTACATTTCGTGCCTGTCTATAACATTTTAACAATGCAATGTTTTAAGATAACTTGGCAGAAATGATCACATTTATGAGACCATTGGCAGAGCACAATAATCAAGTCACAACCCTTAAGGTCAGGGTCACAATAAAAGGTCCGATGTAAAAACATCTATTTTTCATGTCCGCTCTTTAACATTTTTACAATTCAAAGGTTTTTAAATTACTGGCACAAATGATCCAAACAATGACACAATCAGAAGAGCTCAACATCAAGGTTGCTACACCCAAGGTCAAGGTTATATTTTCTCCATAACTTTTTGACTCTATGGAAGATTTTAAATAACTTGGTACAAATAACCACCATCGTGAGACTATGTGCTTATGATATGCATGACGCAACAACAATGTCATGGTTGGTAAAAGGTCAAGAAATACACATTTATGTTCACTGCGGAAGGGGATTTCGCTGACCTTCAGACTAGCTTGTTATATACTACATGTATATTTAAATTGTACCATATGAAGATAAAGGAAGTACATGAAAAAAGATACACTTATTACGTGCCAAACAATTGAGCACAATTTGTATTCTTTAGATATTTGAATTATTTATTCATTGAAGGCCAAACACAATAATATCTTGGGTAATTATTCCCTTCTGAGATCTCTATAGTTAGGATAAATTGCACTGTAAAAGAAAGTGGTACTCATTTCCTGCTTGGTTCATAGCACAATTAATGCACAATCTATCATTTCTATCAATATGTATGTATCTAACTTCTATAAAAAGTCAATATGCTGAAAATCTTAATCTTGTTAACCCTATCTTATCATTATATCATTAAACCACTGTTGTAAACATTGATCATATATTCTCTGAATAACTGCATTTATTTGTATATTTGTATTATCTTGCATATTCCATAAATATGAAAAACCAAAATTATTTATTATAAAGATCCATGGTCGTCCCTTAAATTATAAACTCTATACACTATTGAATTTGAGGACTTCAAAATTTTGAACCAAATTTAACTTATTCTTATAAAACAAGCAAATCCCTTCATGTCTTCTTTTTCAATTAGGTAATATCTTTCATTTCTAGGAATTTCTGACATTGTAGCCGTCTAGTGAAAAATTATCTACAGCCCTCTGCCATTTTTCGTAAAAACAGTATTACAAAATTAACACCATAATTCACAAATTCGTCATCACATAAACAATTTCTTAAGTTTTTGAAATAAAGAATCCCTAAAGAAAGCCCAACAAGACAAAATTGAAAAGTTGCAGGCTCCGTTTGATTGAGCCTCTTCATGGACGGTAATAGAAAGTGCATGTTACCGTCCGAGCCCCCTAGCACCGGCTTAGGCAGAATCCAACATTTAATCATGGTAATGGTGAAATTTTGAATTTAGAAACTTCCGCAGATTTGTTTATACGGCGGTTATCATTGAACCTTCAATGAGACACTTTCGTGCCATTCCATGAAAAGCGGCGTATGTAAAAGTAAGCGTGAGCCCTAAACAAGAAAACAATGGGCGGAACTAAATAAAATGGAATTTTGAAAGGGGATCAGAGGTTAAGAAGCCTGCACATCACATATATGACGTCAAAAGACAAATTTAAAGGAAGCAACATATCCTAAGGGTGATTCAACATTATTCAAGCAGGAATATTGGAACCACCCAACTAGAAAATGCCAAAAGTAAGAACTAAAAGTACAACAACCACAACAGTTATGTCGTGCTGAACGAGTTTTAAGGATCGGAAATATAACATCCATGATTGAATGTACGGGGTGACTGTTTACAGCCTCCACACGGCACAAACAACGCTGATGTGGCGATAAAATAGAGAGAAATAAGAATCCCTAAAGAAAGCCCAACAAGACAAAATAGAAAATGTTGCAAGCTCCGTTTAATATAGCCTGTGAGTGCTCAAGTTCAACTCAACTTTCTCTTGCCACTCTAGAAATATACTTTCACAACACTGATTGATTTTTCTTCTTAATTATAAACAATAGGGCCACTTAGATGGCCCTAGATCACTCATCTAACCCATCATTTCATTATTCAATATATAAATTGAAATGATTTGCCCTAATATTTTGAAAAGGCTTTGTTAAAAATATATATGTTGCATGTGTGTACCTATGATACTATGTAGAATAAATGCAGAACAAGTTAAATGTTGATGTTGCGCCAAATGTTGCGAACAGTCACGTGTGATTCACAAAATCAACCTTGAAAATCGTTCCCTATTACAGTAGAATATCCGAAGCACTAATCACTTTTTCTCCATGTTCTTGGTGTGTGCCCGTTTTTTTTTTTTTTAAAGTAGAATCAAATGCATAAATTCACAAAGTAATGCCATGTCTGAATTTTTTTAATGTTTGTCTGTTGCAACCAAGATTGAAATATCTGGTCGAATCAAACTGAATTGGATAACAAGTAAAATTGAAATGACTAGTATACTTAAAAAAAGTAAGGAAAAACGTAAAGAAAAATATCTTCGTTGCGCCGAGAATATGTCCATTTAATATTGGTGCGAATTGCATAATGTTCGAATATTTTTTTCAGGACAAAATGTTCTGTTAGTTTAGAATTAGCAAAATATGTCTGTAATATCAAATAAAAGTTATGAATAAATTGTTAGATATACTCAATTTTTCGTAACGTATTGTTTACCTATTTATAAAAGATTAAACTACTTGATTAAACACAAGATTGCATATTTGCCTGGAATCTTGGTATATAATCACTTAATTTATTAAACTCAGTTAATCTGTTTATAGCTTAAATGTTAATTAATTTAATGAATTAGCACACGTTTTGCTTGTTTTGCAAAAACTTTTCCAGTGCGTCCGAAGCGCCAAAAAATCTCCGTTGCGTATTTTAGTCATACCCCTTGTTCCATGCCCGAATTTGGTTCCCGTCATTAGACTATAGACGGGTCTGTCTGAAACATAATGGTTGAGCTAAGCGTATTTTCTTTAAGGTTGAGAGAGAACCATCTCTCTGATAGTGGGCGTGGTTTAGGCTTTGTAACTTGCAAATACTAGAAATAGATTTTTTCTATACAATTGAACTTTGCCACAGTGCAAAAGAGTCTAGTGAAGTCTTATTTTAGCATGTTAAATGAAAGACAATTTGCAGATTTGTTTTCTGTTTAAATACAAAGCACATGACCTCAAATCATGTCTTAAGCAAAATGATAATTGCATTTAGACTATCTCCCAGCTTGGAAAAATTGCATAACATGTACACATTTCATTTCAAATTTTTGTTTAAACCCCGAGAAAATTTTTAAAAAAGAAATTTTTTGAAAATATATGAAATTTTTACTGAATAGTTTTTTTGGAAAAAGAAAAAAATTAAAAACAAAATTTTATGGAAAGTTTCCCCATTTTTTATTATAGCCAATTTAAATTTTTGGTTTTTTTCTTTTTCAAAAAAAGGTCATTTTTTTTTAGGAGACTATACTTTCTTTATATATCCCCCTATTAATGTGAAGATTTTAAAACATAACCCAAAATTATTATTTTGGAAAAGTCAAAAATTTTCTATTTATTTTTAATAAAGAGACTGTTAAAAATAAAAATTGGGCCAAAAATTTTGTAATTTTAAATTTTGAGCACTAGAATATCTTAATTTTTTTAAATTTTGAAGAAAATCCCAGGGGCCCGAGGCATTTGGGGCTTAAAGGCCCCATAAAGGATCAAAATTTAATATGTTGAAAAATTTGACGAAACTACCTAAGAATGCAACCCCCCAAAAATTTTGGGCGATCTTTCCAAATCCTTTAAAATTTTTCCTGAGAAGCAAACTTTTAAAAGGGTTTTCCCTATTTCCCTTTCCCGGTCTGTGACCCAAAATTGGGAATTTTTTGGGGGTTAAGGGTTATAAAAGCCTGCATATCCCCATTAAATATGACGTCAAAAAAACAAATTTTAAAAAGCAGAAAACATATCCAAAAAGGTGATTGAACATTATTCAAGTAGGAATATTGGAACCACCCAACTAGGAAAATGCTTAAAAGTAAAAACTAAAAGTACCACAAACACAACAATAGTGTCGTGCTGAACGATATTCAAGAATCGGAAATATAACATCCCTGATTGAATGTACGGGGCGACTTTCTACAGCCTTCACACAGCACAAACAGCGCTGATGTGGCGATAAAATAGAGAGAATAAATAATCCTAAAGAAAGCCAAATAACATTCCAGGATACTATAGTAAGTTCACACTTTTCTCCTAACCCATAACTACTATTTAAGTTTATGTGAATCCCTATACTGTTGTCTGTATTTGGGATAGAAAGTCTTATTATTAATTTTATCCCTTACAAGTATTACTCGCTTTCCTTCAGAACGGGACTTGATCAAATGTGGCAAGAGTGACTTTCTACGCTCGACCACCTCTTGAGGATTATGGTATGAGACATTGTAAGGTGTATGTTTTAAATCAATGCATTTCAAGCTGTTTTTAATAAAACTTTTTGAATCAGATTTGGACTTAACAACGTTTGGACCCGCGTTACCTGGTACGGCTTGACCAATGCGATGAGGTCTTGTAATAGTAAGGTTGAAAGCTTATGTATAAGGGTGGTATTGCAGGGAGGAGTGTCATTGTATCAAATTCAGGATTTTCACCCGTGGGACCATGATAAGATTAAGAAGCCACTGAAGCAGTTTGTCTTTCACTTGCTGAGCTTGTTTGCATAGAAGAGAATGTGTCCGGCTTAAACGAAACCTTGCTTTCAGGAATACAAAAACAGAGAAGTTTATCTAGCATTGATCCGCACTTGAGATCTATAACACTTTCTTGTGAAGACTCGTTCATACGTGATAATTCATAGCAATGCGTTTTCACGTCGAATAAATCTTTTTTTAATTTGTCTATTTCATGTTTATTTTCGTAAATACATGTTGATACTATATCGTATTGCTCACAAATAAAAAATTTTGGCCAGTTTCAATGTACATATCATTTGCTTTAAAGTCTGTAGTCTCACCGGAATAGAGTTTAACTGATAGTTGTCCTAATGTTGTGTCAACATTGTCTAATCTCTGTAAAACAGAGCAAAATTTCACTCATTTCGTTATTTGACGGTTGTGACAATAATGGAGAACTTTGTGTAGCGTTCAAATGTGGAGAATTACATATATTGAATTAAGCCTGTATAATTGGCATTAAATTTGACGCATGACTGCTGCATCCCACTGTTACGACTCTGTGGTGTCAGGGTTACATTTGTGGGCACGTTTTCTGTGATGCCATCTTGTTACAGTTCGTGTCCTTTTTTTCACCTGTTTGTTATCGTTACAAGGTGATATCACGTCAGTGTTACGTTGTTGACCTATGGAAAAAGTCACGAAATATAGGAAACGTCATCACATAGTAATTAAACTCAAAATCCTGCTGATACTACCTTCCTCTTAGTTAGAATAAAAGAAAATTAGTTGAATTGTATACACTGAAAATTTTCGACCCGCCATCTTAACGCATGTGCAAAAAATATTATATATGTCAGTAAGACGTAATTTGCAAATTATTTGCACATAATTGTTAGTTCCTGATCATTATTTTTTTCAGGTTTCTAAATCCATGTACTGTGCGGTGATATAACTGTTCATAAAGTATATGCTATCATCTAATATCATCTAATATGCTGTACAGATTACTTACAAACCAATGTTGCTTGTTTCTTATTTGTGACCAGGTGATTATTTAACATATGTTTACCTAACATAAGTATATATATCTTTATATGATGGTTCAATGTGGAGGAGCTTTTTCGATCAACGCCGTTTTACAAAAGATGTCCTAATAAAAGTACGCAGTCATTACGTAAAATCAAAATCTGAAATATTTTCTACCGTCGAGAAAATAAAATGTTCCTAAACATTGAAGAAGTGCATAGCCTTTAAGAGGATCAGTTGCTTATTTGGGTGCCCGTTTGCTTCAATTAATAAAATTTCGCATATTTTAGTGCATTATAAAATAAAACCACGAGTAGTATTGTTATGTCATGTAATAAAACACTATAATTTTATTGCAGTATCTATGCAAATGAAGAGCCTATTAACATCATCAAAATAAACAGAAATGACGGCAGTCGGCAACAAGACTGAGTACTGTTCTGTTCCAATAAATCCAAAATCTAACCTGATCTTTGATCGCATATCCAATGCCTGTAGAGATTTATTTAAAATAACGGCAATAACACTGTCACCTGTATTTATCACGAAATGCCGTATTCGTACTAGGTACTCTACAAAGTTTCAAATATCAAATACTCGTCATACCAGCGTCCTACTTTAAGCGTTTCCAGTTCTTTTCGGAGTTTGTACTGCGTTGACACGGCGTTCACAGGGCGTTAATATCACGCCCGGAAAACTGTCGCTCCACTTCAAAATTGTGGTGTACGGTTAAACGAGCGAACGGCATTTCCGAGATAGAGCGGAAGGCGGATTTAAACGGATAATTGCAAGTGTTGTTTATGTTTTTTCTTGTTATTCATTTAAGTTGTATTTTTTCGAAAAACGGAAAATCTAGTTCCGTGTAGGATTGTTATAGGCTTTCAATGATATAAGCTGTTACAAAAACAAAATTATATTAAGCCCGAGTAAACTTTTCTCCCTGACGAAGGGAACGACGATTTGTAGAATATTGAACTTCCCAACGATTAAAATGCCATACCCTTCGGATTTCTTTAAAAAATGTATTAGGAAAATATCAACCCGTAATAAGAACTTGTCCTTCGTGCAACATAAATTATTCCTGAAGGATTTCTTAAATTTATAAATCGATATTTTTCGAAAGAAGTGGAGCAAAAGGGCAAGAGATGGAGCGAACGGTTCGATTTTGAGCTCAAGGCGATATTAAGAGGAGCGTAGTCTATGAATTTTTATATATAAAAGCTATAGAAGTTAAAATAGACATGATCAAGTGTTGAGACTTAGATATATATATACCTTTTAAAGACAACATCCTTTAAACGACTATAGCGTAATAAATGTAATCGCAAAGGTGTCACCTATGGCTGCCGTATAGATTCCATAATTTATGTTCCAAATTTGGAGGACGCCCGATCATTGAATCATATGGCGTAAAACAGGATGCCACCAATTCGAGGTCAATCATGATTTTGACACAGTTAAGCTGCGGTCTCACTTACTTCCGACAGAGCCCAGGACCAGTTACCGGGATGATCCGGGACGATCCGGGTTGAAATTATTGTTACGGTCACACTTACCCCGGCAGCACTAAGATAGTTCCCAACTTACCACCCAGGATGCGCTCCGGATCATCCAGGCAGAGCCCAGGTGAAGCTACGGTTCATGCCGATGCTTCCCCGGTCGTTCCCGGATGACGCCGGAAGAGCCCCGGTTGACCCAGGCAGAGCCCCGGTCGATCCAGGCAGAGCCCCGGCAGAGCCCAGGACGATCCAGGCTGAGTCCCGGTAGAACCCCGGTGGATTAAAAACGCCCAACAATGATAACATTGATACATAATTTTTATTTATATAATATCTATTGTTCCAGAATAGAAATTCATGATGATTTTCTGAAAAATGCTTACGCCATACTGGATAGAAGGGAAATGGGAAGGGTTTTAATACAAACAAGTGCAATCATCGCAAATTGTCGTTATTCTTTTGAAATGATCCGGGCTTTGCCGGGGCTCTACCGGGATCAACTGTAGCTCTACCTTTATCCTCCGGGGCTCTGTCTGTAGTTACCGGGACTCTGCCGGCATATACCGGGGCTCTACCGTAGCTCTACCGGCTATATCAAACCCCGGATCATCCCCGGTTTGTGCCGGCAGAGCTACAGTGTTTCCCCGGTAAAACCCCGGTCGTTCCGGGCAGAGCTAAGGATGAAGCCGGCAAAGCTATACCTTCCCGGATTATTCCGGACCGCCCCGGTGATATTAAATATTTTATTCCATCCGGGGTCGAATGCTTCCGGATCATCCCGGATCATCCCGGACGTTGTCGATGTGCTCCGGTTGTTCCCGGTCGTACCCCGGTCGTTCCCGGATCACCCCGGACGTCTACCGGGGTTCTGCCGGGATGTTAGTGAGACTGTAGCTTAATGTACATGTTCAGATCAAACACAAATAAGCCACGTTTTCATGAAATAGAAAGACTTTTGTGCGGGGGAATCTCTATGAAAATGGTTGACAAAGTGTCGTTTTAAGGATATGAAATAAAATAAACAAGATCAACAAGGAAAGGCGGCGTTCATTGAACGCAACCCCCACGTGACCCAGCAAATAGACTTTAACCGGTGGCAAGGAGCCCAGGAGACCCTCAAACAAAAACAGGACAGAAACCAGTGCGGAGCACGGACAAGTCAATCACTTATTATAAAATGAAACATAAAAGGAAATCATCAAAACCGACAAGGAAAACAAAGAAGAGAGATAAATGACTGCTTAACAGGCTCACAAAGTAAAGGGGCATAGGGGAAGGGGATACGAGACCCGGGAAAGAGGGGGGATATATTAGTGTTTCAGTTATGTCTCAAGATACTTTCTTTCTTATTTAGCATTGTTGTTTAGTTTACCATTTTCCTCTCAAAGTATAAATGGAAATGTTCACTTTTATAATCAAACACTGCATATTGTCAGTACAAATCTTGGTTAATGAAAGAAAAAAAGTGTAAACTCTTGTTCGTTTATTCAGAGTATCTATGAACAAAAAGAACGTAATGAAAAAGGCAGTGCTTAATCGATGTACGGTCCAAAATTATAAATAATTGAAAGACCTAGTTATAGTAGAAATAATTTAATATCATATTTTTCTGTCTTCACATTTTAGTACGTCTATTTTAACTTTAAAAGATTTTATTTATAGAAATTTGTAGACTATGCTTTTAACACCAACTGAATGTCGACTTGCGCCCAACAACCGACCTTTCGCTCCATCTCTTGCCCTTTGGCTCCCCTTCTTTTGAAAAAAATTCGATAAACAAATTTAAGAAATCCACCATGAGTAGTTTATTTTGCACGAAGGACAAGTTCTTATTACGGGTTGATATTTTCCTAATACATTTTTGAAAGAAATCCGAAGGGTATGGCATTTTAATGGTTGGGAAGTTCAATATTCTACAAATCGTCGTTCACTTCGTAAGGGAGAAAAGAATTCCAATGGTCAGAAAAGAATTAAACTTTTCGTTTTTTGTGTAATCTTGAAATAGAATACTAAACCTGTCGCACATTCAAACATTATGTACATTATTGTTTTCTTCACTCAATCATCAGATGCCCTTGTGATATAACAGAAAAAATGTATTTCACAAGGAAGTCTAAACATGTATGTAAATGTAAATATATAATATTTAGTTAAAGTTTTATAATGATTTATAAGCATATTTAGATACTTAAGCACACGCTATATCATTAAAACACTTGACATTTTATCACAATGTCAATTGGCCTTCATGATAAGGAAGCAACTTACACTTAACATGACAAGGAGACAATATGAATCCTGAACACCTAATTAAAGTTTATACAATATGTTCAACTAAAACGGGAACCTTTTCAAGCAATATACTAAAGATTGTTCAATCGGAAAAAAGATCAAACATTGCTGGCGGTAAATTGTTTGATGACAGTTAAAAGCAAATATTCAATATTCACCGATATCTGTTCACTTTATCTATAACAAAAGTTATAAAAATGCACGTACATTTTACCAGGTTTGAAAACGTCCCCATTAGGCTAACTTTTACACAGACCAAACCTTAATTGTAATTTTACCGAACTAAAGAATTAAAGCAGCTTGTGGAAGAACCTCTCACCGTATACAAACGATATAAATGGTAATAATGCCGTATTATCCACATTACAAAAGTAAACAAACATTCTTGAGCATATTTAGAAACTTAATTCAAAATCATGAAAAAGCTAAATCGTTGCATTAGATTAATCTATATTCGACAAGGCCGATTAATGCTATTAATCATATAAATTATAATCTATATGGTGTTTTATATATAACGAAAATGCCGGAAATATTTTTTTGAAACTTTTGTGTGTATTGTGTGTGTTCTGTTTTAATTAATGAATTCGTCAAAGTTTTTTAGCGAACCAGCGAACCATGATTACCCGACCTCTTACAAAACCTATTGCGATCATTGCGATCACTTCCCCATCTTCTTTAAGAATATCTTTGTTGTTTTTTTTTTAAATTCATAAAGATAAGTTTCTTTTCGCTCTGAATAACTTATATTTTGATAATTTGATGTATAAACGACAAACAGACTGTTGAACAAAAGAATACATTTAGAATTCAGGCATAATGGTGAGCATTATATTTACGTATTTGCAGATTATTTTAAGCACTTTGATGTTTCGCACATAATAAACAAATAGTCGTCATCGTTGAAGCCTCACTTAAATTGTTCAAATTATCTGCAAAAGACGTTTCACTATAAATGTATTGTATGTTAAGTAAATATCAGCGTACAATCTGACTTTTTTAAACTTTACCGCATTAATCTTTACATATCAAGATCAACAAACAGCGTTGTTTTATGCTACCACGATATTGATCGACGCAACATAAATTTTGAAATGCCTAACCGAAGCTTTTCAATTATGTTCAAACTAATCAGGGACCTTCTCTAGCAATACTTTTTGTATTATGAATAACCAAATGACAAATTACTGGGGTTGTTGTAATGTTTAATGCAAGTAATTTGCAAATTACCAATGACTTTGTATATGGTTGGATTATATTCATGATTATTTAGTTTAAAATGCATGTGCAAAAAATAAAGTAATGCTACTGTGACAACTTCCCTCTTACCAAACTTGACACTCATAACCCGGATGAATTTAAATGATATACCTAACTATTGAAAAGAAGATAACTTTCCCTCTTCCTTTTTCAACTGCAAAAAGAGTTAAAATTTTGTAGAGATGCGTAATTCACATATACGAGCGCGTGGAGTCAAAAGGAAATAGATAATTAAGGGAGTATCAATTAAATATCATAAAGGATAGTCAATATAATAATCAAGGATTCCATTCATTATATCATGTATATATCATTGAAAGGTA